>NC_087071.1:20489193-20610748 GCF_963678635.1 Symsagittifera roscoffensis | reverse complement strand
GAAAAATATAATTTTTGTACAATTTTTTGAATCTACTGAGTGGTAAGCTCATTTTTCATCGATACTGAAAACTTTTGCCCAAACCTCAGAATTTTGGGATCAAAAATTAATATAAAAAAAAACAGTTTCAATTTATTTTTTATCTGATTTCTTGCTGACTACTGAGGCTTCTGGCCAATTGATGACAAGCCAAGTTACAATGCTGATTAAACTCATCAGGGCAGAACAATTAAACTTCACACATTAAACTTAATTGCATCCAATTGCGTTGTTTAGACAAAAAGTGATGTACACAGAAATTTTTTATCAGCCAGAATGATTATAAAGTTTTTTAATTTGCCAAATTTTAATTCTCAGTTATACCCTAATAAAGGCCAATGTTGACTCAAATCCGGCAGCAAAACTTCATAAAACTGCAGCGTCATCTTTTTGAACAATTTGTACCAAAGCGAGTAACATCATTAGTACAAAAATCATGTGACTATATCTTTTTAATCTCGAAAAAGATTTCAGTTTGCTTTTAACTGTACGAACTGGTATGTTTTGTACGGGGGGGCTTAAGTATTTTACCAGACCGACCTTTTAGCAGACCACAATAATTCAATTAAGGTAAGTTTAAATTAGTAGACGATTCAAAAAGAGAGCGGAAAAAGCAAGCAAAACTTCTCTGAGAAATCGTTAAATCATTGTCTTTACCCAAATTAAACGGCGATTTGTCAATCAATTTTATTATCGATCGAAATTGATAAAAAATCCAGGTTATAGCTTTTTTTGGAGAAAAATCGGTCTGGTAAAGAGGCCCGGTCATCATTATGCAGTAATAACGCATTACAAAGCCAAGTAGTTGCTGTGCAGAAAATCTGCCAAAAGTGGATGTCACTATGAGGCTATAATTTAGGTTAGCTCAGGAAAGATTTGTTAAAACTTAGAACAGCTAAAAAAATATCTTACGCAGAGAACTTTGCGTTAGTTAAACCGTTTTAAATAGCCCCAAAATAAATAAGAACACAGGCGTGCAATGAGTTCCACGACAGAGATTATCCAAGAATCCCCAATAATGATTGAAGATTCCGCATTTGACGCGGAATCGAATAAGAAACAAAACTGCTCGTATCAAGGCAAAGCCCTGAATGTTCCGACTGCCTTTTAAGGTTTATGGAGCAGTAATAACATTAAAAAATTAAAGGTAAAAAAAATGAAACTTTTTTTTTAATTTGATTTTTTTTTTAATGAAAACCATCCCTCCACACGCCATATAACGTACAAAATGATAAGTTTTGCTCCTTGTAACAAATCAGTTATGGCAAATAAGCTTCTTTCAACCAATTTGGAACGATTTCTAAGACGGACAAAATCTCCGCTTACGCGTTATAAGCGCGAAATATTTCGCGAGTTAATTGTCCCAAATTGGCCAAAAATGGCAATCTTTAAACCCCCATAACTTTACAAAAAATGATCATGGATAAAATATCTTTTCAAATTTGAGCTCAGGACAACAATATCTTTCAAATGATAAGAAAAGGTTGTCAAAAAAGGCATAGTTAAAAAGTTGAAATTTGTCTGGAAAAAAAAACACCCCGAGCAGAAATTTTCTTTTACATTCGTATCGAAAGTCGGAACAATAAACTCATCTTTTAATTGCTTTTTACCTATTTGATGTGGTCTTATAACCCTTGAGTACTGCTACAAAGTTGGAGTGTGAAGCGAATTATAGACGGTACCCAAGCTACTGAAATTGTTTTCTTATAGGGTTTCAATTTTATTGTTCCGATCATTTGAAAAATGGGGAGGAACTTTGTTTTGTATTCGGGTGTGTCCTAAATTTTGATTTTTTTTTGTTTTCCACGCAAAGTCAGTTACCACAAAAACAATCATCGGAGATAGTTCAGTGATATATCATATTAAAGCTCTTCCAGTCGTGATTCGAATGACATTAAAAAGGACATTTGAGAATTTTTGATTTTTCGTCTTAGACCGAGCAGCGATTAAAATTAGTTTTTGGAATTTTTATTACAATTTTGAATTAAAAACTTCAAAAAATTTCTGCAAAATTTTTTTCTAAAAATTTGTACAATTTTTTTGTTTTTCTAGTCATTTTTGTTCAAAATTTGTTGCCCTGTTTGTCTAATTGGTTTAATTGGTTTTCCCGGGAAAGTTATCAGCATTATAACGTTATACTTATAGCATTTCTACCAATTTAATGCTCAACGCATTGATATTCAGAGAAAAGTCTGAATTTTAAGTCATTTGTCCATTGCCATTTGTCCAGAATTTTCTGGTTTTTCCGTGCTCATTCAAAATTCAAACAATTTAGAAAAAACCTGGCCCAAAACTCTGACCTACATTATCCATACGTTTCTAAGTTTTAAATTTTTTTGTTTTTCTAGTCATTTTTGTTCAAAATTTGTTGCCCTGTTTGTCTAATTGGTTTAATTGGTTTTCCCGGGAAAGTTATCAGCATTATAACGTTATACTTATAGCATTTCTACCAATTTAATGCTCAACGCATTGATATTCAGAGAAAAGTCTGAATTTTAAGTCATTTGTCCATTGCCATTTGTCCAGAATTTTCTGGTTTTTCCGTGCTCATTCAAAATTCAAACAATTTAGAAAAAACCTGGCCCAAAACTCTGACCTACATTATCCATACGTTTCTAAGTTTTAATGCGTTGGACATTAAATTTGGTAATCACTATAACCTTGAAAGTATGAGTTGTGTAATGATTATGACCAGGTGATAAAATAACTATACTAAAAGTCCAAGTTTGTTACGGATCGTTGAATTAATAAAGTGACAATGGTAAGCTTATTAATACGTACTCTGATCACAACTGGTTTGTGGAGTTGCTAAACAAGTCAAGTAAAAATAATATCTAAACAAATATAAGTCAAAACTTGGATCTCTATTGCAAGAGGCGAAATCGTGCCTGATGAATAATTTGCTTATTTTCAATTAGTTTTCTGTTATTTCGGATGGATATTTTTCATTGGTACCCTAGGGTACCCTGGGGAAAATTTTTTAAAAAATGCAAAATCTTTGACGCTATGAATTCATTGCAATTATTTGATCGGAGTTTTCTTCATTTATTTTTGTTCAATACATATTTTTTTCGATGAAAAAATGTTCGCTTTTTTTCTAATGGGCAATTTTTTTGAGGTTTCATTCTAAAAGCAAAAAGTGTCAACGAAGTCTGACCTAACATTATCCGTTTTTTTTTCATCACATTAAAATCCATCAAAGTCAGTTTTTACGTTTTGAGAGGTACTGATGACGCAATTAACCCGCAAGCTCCTTGCGAGAATGCAAAAATCGGCATCTTGAATAGGAATTTTACGAAATTTCCTCATATTAAATTCTGCCTTTAAACTTAAACATTGTAAGCATCGTCAATTAGAAGAAAACGAAAACAGTTATTTTCAGCAAGGGTGGCTTTGAGGGGAGGCGGGGGTGGGGGCGGACGTATTGTTCTCAGTGATTCGATCCCCTCGCCAACCAAAGGGCGCACAGTTTTTGGTCGAACTAGGGTCTTTATAGTGTACTATAGTCACGAATTTTTATAAGTATCCTTCTTCTGACGAATTTAGGAGATGCTCAAAAATATAAGTCTATTTTTGGCTGAATAAATCACCCAATCAAATAAGAAACTAATTGCGGATGGAAAAAGTATTCTTATTATGATTATTACGATTGTTATTATCATTAAATAGTGTTTCGGCTAATTGTACCTTTAGGACAGTGAAACTGGTGAGATGTGTGGATTTGCAGACAGTGCTGTTCTGGAACACTTCAGTGACCAGTCCAACTGTCTCCCACTTGCGATCTGAAAAAAAGCCGAGTAACTTCACTTTGCAAACTAAAAATGCTCCCAAAAAGCTTTCTTGGTAAAATTTTTGATATCGGAAGGTGCTGAGTTTTCAAAAGTGTTTTTCAATCTAATGCTTCTGTACATTATTAAATCAATTTTTTAGAATCAATTTTTTAGAATCAATTTTTTAAAAACGTATTGGCCAAAATCTGTTTTCAGAATTTTTAATAGATCGTTTTGACCACTGGCTTACAATTTTACGCAAGGCCTCTGACAAACCAGGTCAGTTTTGGGGAGAAGTGGTGAAGTGGCTAAAGTCTCCGCTTCTGAATCGAAAGGCCGGTTTTATGTGCTACTATGGCTAAACGTTTGATGTTATGATGAGTAAGGTATAAAGGACAAATCTGTTCACAATTGTTACCTTGTTAACCATGCCAAAATTCATTGTATTATGACAAGTCTACAGTAGTTTTTTTTTTCAAAACTGAAACTGAAATGTGGGGAAAAGAGCCCCATTTTCTCAAAATTCTGAAGAAAACTGTGAATGTTTAGTTTTTAGAGGATGAATAATAGTTATTACTTACTGCTTGGCTGCCAGAACGCGCAATGGTATATGAATTTCTGAAATACAAATAACAATTTTAGAACACTTTTGTTGGACTGATTTTAAAAACTTTCGTATGACTAAAAACAGGTCTCAAATTGAAATTAAAAAAAAAAACAAAAGTAGGCCTCAATTGTAAAACGGAAAAAAGAAACTACCTGTAAAAATGAAGAAATAAATTCAAAGGTATGATTAAAAAACAAGAGTCAACCTACGTGCTGACTTAATTCAATTTGTCTCAGCGTCTGTCAATAGACAAGCCACGAAGAAAAACTCTTGCTCGGTTTCTTTGCTTATTCCTTCAAAACCAAATATATAATTTTTCTAATGTTGCACAACTTCTTTTTTTCCATAAAAATGGCTATGTGTTTTGATTATAGCATTGTTTTTGAAGTCAGATTAAAAAAGCAATTAAAAAGCAATTAACTTTGTAATATATACTTTTTACCTCGATCATGTTTACAGCGTTCTGTGCTCACAATCATTGAAAAACTCAATCGTTCGCAGTATAACATTACTATATTGGTGAATTTTTTCTTCGGTAACAGTTTTTTCCCAACGATAAGATAGGGCAAAACAAAAAGAAATCAATTTAACCAATTCTCAGTGCAAAATCAGCCATTTGAGAAACTACAAAAATCAGGGATTAGACCTACTCACCGACCAAACCTAAATTTTTTTCCAAAGGCGTTGATTTGCGCTAAAATATACTAATTTTGAAGGGAAGTGCACGCCGAGAAAACTCATTTTTTTGGTCAAGTTTTCCAAAAAATGCCTAAAAACATTGTTTTTTGGGATGTTTTTTTTCCAAAAACTTGTCTGCGGCGCAGAAAAATTTGTCAAAATAGATTTTTTTATAGTGCTTCGAGAGTGCTCGGAAAATTAATTCGGTCGATCTAAAAAACTGTTAACTGAAAATTAATTCGGTCGATCTAAAAAAATTAATGTGTAAATTAAAAACATTATGTTCTTTGGAGCATCAAAATGCAACAGAGAGAGCTGTTTAATATTATCACATTAGAATTTACCAGTTTCATAAAGTTGGAAAATTAACAATTAATCTGCAAACCAAAACGGAAAAATATACGACAATAATTAATGCATTTTGTTTGATACTTAATAATTCAAATAATGAAGTTTTGACAGATCTGAATTTTATTCCAATTCTTGATTTTTTTGCGTTCAAGTGAATTTTTAGTTGCGGAAACTATTTTTTTTGCGAAGTACTGAAAACGTTCGAGCATTGAAAAAGTTCGTCTTAAAACCAAAATATTTCGAAACATTCACCAATCACAATTTCTTAATTTAAAAAACATCTCTAAATGTTTGATAAAATGTGTATACTGGCTGGTTAGAAACTGATTGTAAAGGTTTGCAGAAGTTAGCTTATTGCAACTAATTTGGACAGAAATGTATTTGACATTGCTTCAACAAGGAAGTTATATACACCAAAAATCATTTTTTGTAGAATCAAGAAAATTGATGTTCATCCGTTCTAGACGTCGTTCGCTCCAGAATGACACTTTTGTTCCTTAATTGAAGCATAAAAACAAAAATATGTCTCCATAAAATATTGTTTATCTAAAAAACTATGTTTATCTAAAAACCATAAATTGCTTGAAACGGCGTGGTTCCCGGCTTTTAATATATCAAAAAATGGCATATGTCTGGCGAGGGGTGAGGAAGGGGAGGACCCTTTCTCCTCAATGGCTTGGCCAACTGCTTAATCACAAGGTCCCCCTTTAAAAAAATTTTAAGCCATATTTGTATGGTCAACCAAACTTTAAAATTTTAAGACACACTTGCCAACAATTACAACTCTCCTTAATTGGAAGCACGCCTTAAAAAACGCTCTTTTTGGTGAAAACATTTCAAGAGGAGCCTAAAAAGGGCAAAAAATGAATCCCAATGGGGTATATCAATCATTGGTGTTTTTTTTGTTTCCTTGCATAAAGTCAGAGTGATAACAAAGCAATTTGTTCACAAAAAAATTTTGCATTTGATTGAAAAAGCTAAATTTCAACATTTTTTTATGATAGGACAATTGCCTGGGTTGACCTCCATAGACCGAAAATGCTAATCATACAATTCCATTAAGTAAGTCTATGAAAAAACAAATTTTGCTAAAATGAAGTCATCTTTTTTCTTGTTGTGGCATATTAGTCGTTTTTATCATCATAAAATAACAAATAAAATTTTTTCAAAAGTACCCCTCATTTTTTTTTGATGGCGAAAAGAATTTTGAACTTTAAAAAAATGTTTTAAAAAAGCATGCAAAAATTAACTTTTTGTGTGCATAACGTAGTCCTGGATACACAAAAGTTGAGTTTTTTTCGGTTTCTCTTGATAGCTTTTTTCTAAAACATTTAAAACACCTATTTATTTTCTATGGCAAACTTTTTTTGCCTTGATCATTAATTTAAAACTCAAGTTTAAAAAAATCATAGTTGAAAACTTCGGTCAAAAATTCAATCAATTTTCTTTCTTTATGTCAATTGTGTAAGACAAATCTAGGATATATCAGGCAATTTCCGAAACATTAAAGTTGCAAGATGGTCAAACTTGTTGTGACTCTACTTTTAAGTAACCAAGGTCTCTGCCACTTGTGTTGTTACGAACAACACCCAAAAACACCACCGTTCTGAGAGATTAAGTTTTTACGAAAAATCAAGTTTTTTAATTTACCGAAAAATGCTAGTCATACAATTTCCATATACAAAAAATCAATAATCATAGACATTCCATGCAGTTTTCTGTGCCTATGGAATTGCTTGAAAAGTGTATGACTAGCATTTTTCTTATAAAAAATTACGATTAGAATTTTCGGTCAACCCGGGTGACTATTCTTTGCTTTTGAAATAATTTGATGTAAAAATAAACAGCAAACAAACCGCCGTGCCTTAACGAGTGTTGTATTCAAAATGGAATGTTTCACAGAGCTAGGTAATGAGCCCTGATTAAATAGGTTTGCGACAGATTGCCGCTTCTCAATTCGCGATGAATTATCTCTTGCTATGACGTGTGATCTGCGACGATTTGTGACCATTTTCTCTGTCTCTAAGTTGAGATATGATCTGAACCACTTCTTCAGATCGGTTCACGAATGTTTTGATCAAACTTTTGCAATCATGGAGTTTATCACTTGCAAATTCTTGCATTACAACAATTGCAAATAAAACTTTTCTCCCAAAGTTCTCACAAAAAAACTGATGAACAAATCATGCAGAAATTTTTGATAAAAAAAAACTAAAAAATAATCCTAAAAAGTAATCTTTTTATTGTTTTGGTAGATTTATTTTAGAAAACTTTAGGCAGCAACACGTTGGCTAGCTCGGCTAAAAAATTTAAACTTGTTGTAATGGTTTCTGAAAATTGGTATGACAATTTAATTATGCCCAACTTACGTCTTCGTAAGGAACTTGGAAACTGATCTGGATACTTTCACTGCTGGCTGCCTCAATATTCCGCCCTTTGATGTTCACATTTAATATTCTAGTTGTCTTGGGAGAGTTCTCAGTTTCTGGGACAGGTTGTCCGAATGAAGAGATTCGCTGTGAGAGAAAGAGAGAGTTTTGGTTGAAGAGGATTATTTGGATTCTGTGTTTCTGGTTGGCCTCTTTGCTGGCAAATAGTTTGGAATGTAGTTTGAGATCGAACTCCGGCTGAAAAAAAAACAATTGCAGATTGTTTTTATCAAATTAGATGTTTGAAATTAGGACGCTCTGATTATTGGCTCTTTTTTTCAAACTTCCTCATAAAAACTGGAAAAGTTAGAAAAAAAACGAAAAAAAAAATCCCAAAGAAAAATTATAGAAAAAATGTTGTATCCAGTATAGTTATTGACAAATGGCTGTTAACATTTTTGTCCTTTTTTATGCCGTTTTTATTCAATTGAGTCTCACTTAAAAAAGAGAGATAAAAGTATTTAAATAACCTGTGCAAAAGTGAACTGTGGATTTCTCTGACTCTCCTTGTAGAGCGTAGTGTGTGTGACCCATATTACCCTGATGTTCTTGTTGTCTATTATGACTGGATTGGGCAGATCGGCCACTATGAAAGAGTCCATGAACATGTCCAGGTCAGAGAGCAACCTAAGGAAAATATCAGAAATAGACTAAATAAAGAAATAGACATTGAATAATAGACTAAATAATTTAAGAGCTTATATTTGTGCTTAAGTGACGGCGCATTTTTGAAGCAAATTAAAGTAATAGAAAACAATTCATTGAAACGTCCATAAATATTTAAGCCCTGATAATTAAAGAAAAATGTTTGAAAATGACGACTAGAAAAGTCCAACTTGCTTGCAAACTTGTTTTTGAAAAAACTGCAACAGACGATCTTTTACTCAATTTGCTCTTTAACAAAATTTCCGAGTTTATTGTTAGTTATTGCATGCTACGAGCCAAAATTTCAAAAGGAGAAGAGGCACAGAAAAATTCTGCAAGCAGCACAGAAAAAAGACCACATCTCTGCAAGACCACATTTGTAAAAAAAAATGTTTAAAATGTTTTTTTTTCATGAATTTGTTACCTTTATTTGTGTGGGTGTAAAGAAAAGAAATGAAAACATACAACTTCAGTAAATGAGTCATTATTCATAAACGACTGCAGTTCTCCTCAAAAAACGAAGAACAATCCAAAAAAAAAAACAGACAAAAAATCTAATTATTTTTTGAAACTTTTTACTGTTCTTTTTCTCTGGGCATCAGAACTTAAAAAAATTTCTTTTTTTTTCCAAACTTGCATTTTCTGAACCCCTGCGTAATGTAATTAGAAAGAAAAGAAAAACCTAAAGTTAACTGATTTAATCATTAATCATAATCAGTTGCAGCTTTCTCCAAAAAAAAACAGACGTTGTTTAAGAACTAAAGTATGAGTGATATTTCTCATGAGTGAAAATTTTTACCGTTAAGTTTTTTCTGGGAATCCAAACTACTTTTTTCGACAAGTTTAAGCCCTTTTAGCATGAGGTGTACAGAGAGGAAGAAAAATAATAAAGTTTTAAGAATAATCATTAATTATAATCAACTACAGTTATCTTCAAAATGTAAAGAAAAAACCAAGAAAATTGACAAAACGATTTGTAATTTTTTGCGCAAATTTTCTTTCAAATTTTTTTGAAAACAAAAAACTAAGTGAATCAAGCTCCAAAAACCATTTTTCCTAGAGTAAAAGCAAAAAATTAATTGACTTTCTCTAATTCTTCTCGTTCGCATACCTGCTTGCTCAAGCTTAGACTAAGTAGGCAAAAGTTCAAACTAGATCTTCTTGACCCTAAATTATTACTTTTCAATTTCAAGAAAAGTTAATCGGTACTAAAAGGGCGTTAATATGATGGAAAAATTACAACACCCCCGAGGACTAGGTTTTTTCTCACGGTCAATGATCGGAACATAAACATCAAGAGCATTCAGTTACTGCAGCACAAAAAATCGTACAATGTGGATGATCAAAAAATATGGTGTATAAAAAGTTGAAAAAAAAATGCTATAATTCTTGTTCAAGTTTTCGACTTTTTTAAATTTCGTGAGATTAGGTGGGGTCAAAAATTGATTAATGGTACTGCAGTTTGTAAAACGCTATTATCTTGTAGACTGCAAAAAAGAAAACATGTGTGATAAGGTTTTATGAAGCCAGTAGCAAACAAATTAAATATGAAGAGAAATTTTTTTAAAATGTTTTTTATGTTTTTAAATTAAATAACGCTCAATGCTACAACCTTTTAAGTATACAAATGAGATACATTTTAAAGCATTCAAAAATACTTTTGAAATAAAATAACCATCGCAATTTAATATATTCAAAATTGACAGCTATTTGAAACCGCGCTTGAAGTTTAAACTGTTGGCAATGCTAACAGTCTGATGGTTGGGTCGTAAACCCTTCTTTTTTGTTTCAGTTTTCAAAAATCAAAACCCGTCGAAAATGCAAAATTCAACGCAAGTCAAAAAGTGACTGGAAAAACATCGCGTGTTGGACAAGTAATGAAGAAACAACTACAAAAATCTTCAAATTACCAAGTTTTTTAAATTAGTGTCGTTGCTTGCGTTGGTGTAATGATATTAATTTATATAAATTTTTAGCTTAGCAGAAAAACATTCTTCTCGTTTTATCATTTTAGCAGTCAATTATTCTGTATAGCACATATGTTCAGATTAGTTTTTTTTCTTTTCTTGAATTGTTTTGCTGTGAGATCTTCAATATGCTGTATTACTCGACCCCTTGATATTTCTATCACATTTTAGTACGTGACCTCTTAGTACGCGTGAAATGGTAAAGGAAGCGTTCATAACTATTTATCGCTCAGTAACATCAATTTTTTAAAAACTGATGGCCAGTTTTCATATAGTGAATGTTAATTGCTCGAAGTTAGTTTAGAAGTCAAAGTTTAAAGCCGGTTTATCTCAATACAATCATTTCATTCTTTTTATTTTTCTAGTACCGGTTTTTGTGAGAAGCGGAACATCAAAACTTGCATTTTGTGATCAAAAAAGTAAGAAGAGCATTAAAAACTACCAAAATGTATACAAATCGCATACAAATAAAAAAAAACGAGGATAGCTGGCTACTGTGCAAGTAGCACATAATGTTCCCACCATAGCATAAAAGTTTTTAATATAGCATCAAAGTTTTTTTATTCAAATTAGTGTAGTTTTTTTCTACGCGGTGTGATAAAAGGATCTGAACGAAAAATTGGAACTAAAAAATATTTGACAGTCATACTAAAAGGGGCCAATTGGACAACAATTTTGAATAAAAATGATTACGAAAACAAAAAATCTAGAAATACAAAGCAAAAAAAAATTATTTTTTATTTGCTGAGGTTTTCATTTCCTGAATGGCGCTAAAAACTGTTTGTTTGAGTTAAATTAAATTTTCATGGCCTACTTTAAGCAAAAACAAGCTATTGCTCGAATTCAGACTAAAACTCAAAATTTTTAAACCTGTTTTTTTTCGATACTGAGGCAACCTTTAGAAAAATTGTATATTCATTCGAATCACGACTGAAAGTACTTTGATAGAATATTTCACTCGACCCATTCCCATTATTTTTGTGGTACCTAAAATTGAGTGGAAAACAAAAAGAAAAATAAAAAAATTAAAACACACCCGAATACAAAGTTCCTCACCATTTTTAAAATAGTCGAAACAGTAAATGATTCAATTGAGGAATCACATAATTCAGATAAAAGTTTTCAAATAAAAAGTTTTTCACTGATCCAATAAAGCAAAATACGGGCAATGATAAGGATAAAAAACATTACTGAACGTTTAAAAACTGACTTTTTTGTCGGAGGTGCAGCAAACGAAACAAAAAAAACTTTAAAAAAAGTATTTCATTTTGACTCTCACTTTATGTTTGGACTAAAACTAACTTAAAACATGTAAAAGTTTCAGCGGAGCAGAAAAGCTTTCTTCTGGTTTTAGCACCTGAGTAGTAAATTGTTCAGCATGGCAAATATGCTCAGATCAATTGTTTTGGCATCAAGAAAAATTCTGATTTTTTTTTTAAAAAAGGGCTTCAATATGCTTTATCACTCGACCTCTTAGTACGAGTATTTTTTTTGACAAAACACACCCTTTGCCATTGTTCCATTCCATAACCGGGAGTAGCTGGAAGCTGGGGCAGAAACAGGTCAATAAACTACATTCGAAAGAAGGGGAATAAATTTTTCAAACAACCTCTCAGTGCTTCGGAATTACATTTGATGTTTGCAGTGTGCGATGATTGATGTCTATTAGATATATACTGTTTCATTTTTGACCTATATAGGCATTGATGTTTTTGATTTTGGAGAAAAAATTTATGTGGAATTTTGCTAGGTACTCCGAAGAATTGAAATAAAAAATTTTCCAGAAATTTTTTCGCGCAGAGGAAACTTTTTTAATTTGACTTTTTTAACTTTATTCATATCTTGTCCTTGACTATCATAGCAGGAATTAATTTATTTTACCTGCTAATGGCACCATATCTGACTTCTGCTTCAAAACTGATCTGACTTGGGATGTCCAACAGTCTGTCAATCACTTGGAAGAACTTTTTCGCCATCTAAACAAAAATCAATCTTTATTAGGTATATGGAGAATTGCTAGTGATTGAGTAAAATAAGTAACAAATTACTTTATTTGCATTTTTTATGATATTTTCCCGCTCGTGTTATTTTAAATGTTTATTTTTTTGAAAAAAGACAAAAAAGAGCCTTTTTTTCGCGAAAAACGTAGCTCAATTTTTTTAAAAATCAGATTGCAATTTAAATTTAAAGTATCGATTGCCAATTTAGATTTAAAGTATCGATTGCCAATTTAGATTTAAAGTATCGATAGAAGTTATAGCTATTTCTAGTAGAATTTTCTTTTTAGCAAACAAAAAAAAAATTTCAACCTGTCTCGTTTTGTTTTATTAAACCGATGTATAAAACTAGGATAAAACAATAAACAATATTGGAACTAACAGTGAGTGATCTGAATACATAAGTGGTGGCTAGGTTCCTCAGCACAGTGCCTGCATACTCTATGGACTCGGGTGAGTGTTCCCAGGGATCTGCCTCCATCATCAACACCAGCACTGAGTCCAGAACTGCCTCCGCCTCTTGGTCACTCTGAGGCTCCTAATCGTTAAAATTACCATTTAAAAAATTACTTCAAAATTCTGGAAAAACATTAAATAACCTTCATATTTTTCGGTTTCAGTCTCTTTGCGTGTTTAAGTTTCTGGTGCCTAAAATAAGCTTTTAAAAACTGACTTTAAACTTCTTTAGAAACCTTTATAAAAAAACCAAAAACTTTCTCAGTTTTAGTTTCTTTGACTTCTTGGGGCGATTTATGGTTAAACATAACACATAAAAAATTCAAGAAAAAGGTAATACAGATTGAATTTATTTAAAAAGTTGACTTTAAATCATTGAAAAACATTATGTAACATCAAATTTTTCCAAATTTCAGTATGTTAGCCTCTTTATGGCTTCTAAAATTTGAACAGAACAAAAATGTCATTAAGGAAAACAGCTAGAGCATCCACAATACCAATACGCTCAAAGCTTTCAGGCAATGTTGTTGTTAAGCTACTTGCCTGAGCTAAGGCCAAGTATAATTTCTTTAAAAGTTACATGAATGAATTTTACAATTTATTTTAAAACCCGCGGCAACTGTTTAATTTCAAAAAAATTTTGGCTATAGTTTTTATTCAAAATAATTAATATAGAAGCGGTACATTGATCTGATTTTGTAGTTTCAATTTTACTGGAGTTATCACCAATGAGCATACTTTCACTAATCATACTTTAGGTATACCCACTAAAAATTAATGACAATCAGAATCTCAGAGAATTTTCCCGACACTTGAAAACTTATTCAAGTCCTTTTTAGCCTTCAGTTCACAACTAATTTTACTGCAGTTGAAACCATTTCATACTTCACTGGGGTACTTTAACACACCTAAATCGTAGTCAAATTAAATTCTTCGCTGAGATTTGATTAAAACAAAGAAAAAAATATAGAAAAAATATGGGCAAACTAAGAAAACTTTGGTCTATAGACAAAAAATTAGAGTTTGATAACTATTTCTGTGAGAAGTTATTGAACAATTTCAGGTGCACTAAGCTCTCGATTTTTGCAAAATTTTGTAGTTTACGCGGAATAAAACTCAGGAAGCAATACAAAGAGTTACCACTAAACCAACGAGCAGTAATTTTTTCATGAAAAAATATCAAAAAACGGAAATTAATTATTCTGAACATCATAACATTTTGATCACAGGATTCCAAAAAAAAAATTTATTTTTGCTTTTGCTGGAGGTTGATTTGCTTTTGCTGGAGGTTGATAACCCACTGCGCTACGTGCACCGCTGGTAAAAACTGACATGAACTTGAATCAAGTTAGAAACCTAGGTAAAAATATGATTCAATCATGTCTCGGCTTCACTTCGACCTTGTGTCGACGGGGTTTCACATCATAGTTATCTCGACTATTACTTAAACTGAAACTATGCACTTTGACATTTAAAACCAAATTGTTATATTTCTTATATGTACTCAACGCGTTAATTTATCGCCTTTTTTTCAAAAATTCAACAAGTTAAGACAAAATTTTTTGACCGGTTAACATGTCAAATTCAAGGAAACTGTCAAATAATTTAAATAAAATTTGAACTCAACAAAAATGCAGAACACTGTTTCAATGGCTAATGATAACCATCAGGCACAGACTTTTTTCATGTCTTTTTTAAGAGACAATCTTCTCAGTATTAAACTACAAAAGTTTTATCGACTACAAACCAGAGCAAGTGTCTTAGAAAAATTCTACAGTTTAAAAAAAATAAATTAACTCATCATCAAAGTTTAGTTATTTTTGATTGGGAAAAACTTATTTTAATAACACAAAAATAGCAGCAGTGTTTGACGGCAGTAAAATTTGATGTAAAAAGGTTTTTGAAACCCTCAAAACGATTTTAAAAATTTTCATTATAATACCAAACAGGACCTGTATTATTTTTTGAAACAATCCAAATTGCGTGAAAAAGACATTACAATTGAGTTCCTATATAAATATTTTTCGGTACCTCAAAGTTAAATAAAAACAGATTACATAACTGTTTTTAGGTTTTCGCTAAATTTTATATTAAAAAAGCTGTTTCTTTTACATAGAAAGAACAGGTCTGCTGAAAGATTAAGGAACCCCCATAAGTAATAGTTCAAACTTTCGAAATTAGTTTGGCACATTTAAAGTTTGGCACTGTTGTACTGCTTTTCCTCTTTTTTTTCTGGGTTTTGGTAGTGCTGTTCCGTTATGGAAAAGCTCGATAGACTTTCAAAAATTTTTCTTTTCGCAATTTTTGGCTCAGTTTGTTTGTAGAGGTACAAAGATATTTGAAAAAAAGCTAATATTGACGACACTAAAAGCACGTTTTTTATGATTTTTTTGTCTGAATCCTGAAAATGGCGAAAAACTTTGTTATAAAACCGAATTTGATCTCAGTGATTTTTCCATGTCACAATTATGATGCCATCGTAGCGGCAAGAAAAAAAATTAACAGTACTATACTATGCCGTGGCTTGTAGCCACTGTACAAAAATGTTCGTTCAATAATAACGTTTTCGAGAAGAGAAAAATCCATAGAGTTTAAAATTTTAAATATAAAAAAGTCTTCATTGTGAAAATTGAACTGAATCAACAAAGTGTTCATATCCGATGAAGTGTGAATTGGCCGTTTTTATCTGTTGGTATCAAAGAAACAGATCTCCTGAAATCTTTTGGAAACATCTATTTAAAACTTTAAAATTTCGCAAATTTCCTCTGACCAGTTTGCTATCGTTTCCGTAACTTTCGTTGACATGTATCCATAAAGTGAGATTTTGATAATGTTTCGAGATTTTCTCTTCTCGCTATCGTTTTTGGATCAAATTCCAAAACAGACAATTTTTTATTCGAGTGTTACCTCTAACTGTTTTTTAAAAAACGGACCAGTTTTCACAATTTTTTATATTAATGAGTAAAGCTGTCCTATCCTTCAAGGTCTGTGCAATTTTAATGGGCTTTAATTCGCGTTTTATTTCTCTTGTTTAGACTGGTTGGTAAAAATTGTCGACCTAGAGGTATTTTAAAATTTTCTAAACCTTCAATGAGAAACAGTCGGTTCTAAACTGCTCTTTTTGCTTGCCACGAGTTTAAAACATCGCGAACTTATTCAATGGCGAATCTCAATACTTTATTCGATGAAATAAAAGATATGTAAATATGTAAATATTGATCCTAAATTGAAAGGCCTATTACAAGGGCTAATTGAGAATGTAAATGCTAAGGATGATATCATTGTTGGATTGCAAAATTGAGTGCATTTTCAAGAGAATAAAGTTAATGAAATGGAAAGATATAGTTCAAAAGATTGTGTTATTTTGCAATATTTACCTTTACGTTTCGGAAATTTTACCCAAGATGTCCTTGCCTTTTTTAACGAAGTTATGGGCGTGGAGGTGAACAGCAACGACCTCAAGGCATGCCATTCCCTCGGCCCTGTGAGTCAAAACCAAAAATGTGTGGTTATAGTGAAATTTGTCTACTTTGATATAAAGAACAGAATTTATGGCAAAAAAAAATTATTGAAAAAATTTTTGCACCCTGTAAATATGCAACCAGTGTATATAACAGAGAAACTAACTCAGCGCAATTCAGAGCTTCTTGATTATTCTCGGGGTTTGGGAATGTACACAGTTACATATAATTGTGCTCCACAAGTTTACGTTTCGAAAACAGATGGTGGATTTCAAAGGCACAACTTAGTTGATATTAAGGATGCTGATCAAATTTTCAACAACAAGAACCCAATGATGGCAAGAAGGGCAAATAATGCTAGAAAACAAAATCCTCGTGTGGTACAAAATAATCAAAACAACTTTTTTCGCCCTCCTATTGTTTCAGTGAGGAAACGTGACAGAGAAAGAACCCCGATTAATGTGGAAAGAAATCATCTGATTGATGAATTATACAGTAGGGTATCGGATCCCGTCAAATTGGTGCGATTTGTGGAATCACTTCAAAGAGATTCTCCACAGTCGAAGTTCATCAACAACGGAAATAATAATCATGAAAATGATTCTGATTAGTGGCAAAAGCATTTCAACTCTATTTACAGTTTTTTGCCGTAAATTTCTTTTATTTCATTTAAAAAAAAAAACTTTTTGCGAGATATGACAACAACATAAACAGCTTTTCTTCTAAATGTTCAATCCATAAGAGCCCATCATGACCAATTATCAGTTTTACTTGAATCCTTTGATAACAAGCCTGAAATAATCGAGCTGACTGAAACATGGCTCTCAGACAATGATCCTATTGGCATATATAACTTAGAAGGTTATGACAAAATTGTCTGTGCAAACCGCGTAAACGCTAGAGGTGGGGGCGTTGCAGCTTTCCTTAAAACTGGCCTTAACTATTATTATTTTAAATTACCAGTCAGTTTGGAGCACATAGTTATCAAAATGTGTTTTGTCGATCACAGTCCACTAAATGTTTGCATAATATATCGTCCACCAAATCTCAAACGGGAACTTTTTTGAGTTTCTTTGAAGATTTATTGCTTGAAATGAAAGCAGTAAACGGTGAAATTTTGCTAATGGGTGATTTAAATATCAATATTATAGGTAGCCAGCGCAACGTTATTGACTACAAAAATCTTCTGCTTTCTTTTGACTTGGAAGTTCAAAATATCGAGCCAACTAGAGTAACTAAAATATCAAGTACATGCATTGACCATATAATTGCGGCGGAGGAAACTCAGGTAACAACAATAATTTGTAATATTAGTGACCATTATGGACTTATGTGTGACCTAAAAATTATTTCAGAAAAGCAAAACGTGGATTTTTATCAATCGGATTTCAACTATGATTTACTACTGAATGATGATTTTTGTTTAAAATTTTTAATTTCGCTAAAAAATTGATTGAACGAGATTAATGATGATGATCATGACCTTTACATCATTGAAATGACCCAAATCTTGATTGATGAATTTTCAAAGTATTGCTCAAAAAAAAATCCGAAAAAAGAATAAAAAAACTACTCATGGATTAATTTAGAAAATGATGAATAACCAAAATGTGTTACACAAAAAGTGGGTTCAGACACCATCCATCGAAAACAGAAATAATTTCGCCTCATGTAGGAACAATTTTATTAAGGCTATAAGGGTGAGTAAACGCCGGTACTATGATAACATGATAACGAGGAAGAAGAACTCATCAGGAATTTTTGATGCTTTTAAACATTTTTGTCGTTAAAAAAATGTGAATACTGCTTCGTTCGATGTTAATGTTTTCAATGAGCACTTTGCTACTATTGGAGAAAAACTAACAGAAAACTTAAAACGAAACGTGTATAGATCAAATTTTCCAGTTGATAAAAACACGTTCGTTATATATGATACCAATCGATATGAGATACAAGAGGAAATCAAAAACTTGAACAATAAAAAGTCCACTGGTCATGATGGGATATGTAGTAAAATGGTAAAATTTTCTGCTCCGGTGCTGGCTGACCATTTAGCACATTTTTTCAATATCTGCTTCGAAAAAGAGTGTTTTCCTAGTTTTCTCGAAATTGCAAAAATTTTACCATTGTATAAAAAATGGCGACAAATTTGAACCCGATAACTACCGTCCAATTAATTTGTTGTCTTGTATAAGTAAATTTTTTGAAAAACTAATTTTCAAGCGCATATCCAATTTTGCCGCTAAAAGCAACTTGATTGATAAGCATCAGTTTGGATTTCGAAGTAATCATTCCTGTACTCATGCCATTTTGTCCATTACTGACTTTTTTCGTGAACCAATTGATAATAAAAAATTTGATTACTCCTGCTTTATTGATTTGAAAAAAGCATTTGATACAGTTGATCGGAAAATTTTGCTTGACAAACTTTATCAATATGGGTTCAGAGGGAAAATTCACAAATTAATGACAAACTATCTTACAGGGAGAAAGCAATATGTTTATTCAAATCAATCGGTCTTGAATATGCGAGAATGTACAAAAGGTGTTCCTCATGGTTCAGTTTGGGGGCCATTTCTGTTCTTTTTATACATAAATGATATGGCGTCAGCCAGCAACGTTAAGCTAACATTATTTGCAGATGATACAACGGTAGTTGATGCTCAAAAATTTGCATCCAAAAGGAAATTCTAGATAGAATAAAATAAAATATGTAATTGGTGCAATAATGACAAACTGCTCATAAACCAAAAGAAGTGCAAAATAATGAAGTTTGGACGAGATAACTTAAATGAAGTATTTTCTTTTGGTAGTAATGTACTCGCCGAGGTTTCTGATTTTAGGTATTTTGGAATTCAAATGGACATCAGACTCATACTTGAAAGTCATATTAATAATGTTTGTGGTAAATTAGCTAAATTTAACTGTTTACTGTTCAAGGGTAGAAACTATTTCTCGAAAATTAGGCTTGTTAAATTTTATAACTGCTATGCAAAGACACTCATTTCCTACGGTTTAATTGCATTTGGTGCAACATCAAAAAGCCTATTAGAAAAAATATTTGTGATGCAAAAAAGCTTTTTTAAAACTATTTGTTTCAAGAGAAAATTTGAGCATGCCTCATATATCGTACATTCGTTTGAGATTGACACCGTTTTTGACTTATATTTCAGACAAATATTCAAAAAAAACTTTTAATCAACTTCGTGGTAAAACTCTTCTTCAAACTTTCAATTTGGAATCTCTAAAGAATCGTCGGGCTACTCAGGCCTCTGTGGCAAAAACTTTACCAAGCATGAAAACTAGAACACAAATAATGCAGCGTTCATGGAAAAATGTGTCTCTTAAATGTTATAATTTTTTGAAATCAAACGAGCTGATACCAGATAACCTAAACCAATTAACTGAGCATCAACTAAATGGGTCCTTCAAAAAATTGTTTTCATTGTTTCTTAAAGATAATGGAGATCTTCTAGATTTATTTTTTTGAATCATCAAGTCGGATATTATCTCGCAACTTCTGTCATAGGTTTTTATCAGGGTCATGCCTCGATAATCTGCATAGCTTTTTGCATGATCCTTGGTGGGTTTGATTTGTACATGCGGTTTATTGTTTACCTGTCTGTATAATATTACTCTCCTAAATAAACTATTTAATTCTAGCAAAAAAACAGCAAAAAATAGTGACAAATTAATAGTAAACACTGTGTTTTGACCAAATTTAAAATTTGAACAAAAGTCTTCATTTTGGCACTAAAATTAATTTTTTTTCGTTGCTGCTGTTCTTCGGCACTGTCACACTACCCCATCAGCATCGAAGTTTTATTTCTTAAAGTGCAATCAGCGTCAATATAAGTATTTTCCAAGTAAAATTTTGGAAATGCATTAAGGAATTTGTCTAAAACAATTGATCAATAGCGGCAGTTTGTCAAAAAAAGGCAATTCTTCAGAATGAGATGAAATCAAGATAAAACCTTGCAGGTCTCTGACACTTCAATGTCATCCGCTAAACCCTAGTTTTTCTTGCTGAGCCTTGCCAAATCAGTTTATTGTTCTAAGGGTTAAAAAAGTTAGGGCGCAGTGTCTCTTCTTCAAAAAACCTCATATGTCACTACCTCAAAAAAAACTCATATGTCATGTGTGGTAAATTTGGGTTCTAAGAAGCCAGAAAGTTTGTCTCAGAGTTGATAAAAACTCGTCTGAATGTTTTCAGTTTACAGGCTAAATGACAACAGTATACTCTCAGTGTATTTATAATGGAAGTTTTACAATTTTATAGCTCCTATTACTTTATATTAGCCGTTTTTAAACTAATTCAATCACCAGTTATTGAAAAAGTTTAAAGTTAGCAAAAAAGTAGCACAGAATTTTCCGACCGCACTGGCTACAAAAAGGGAGTTCAATTTTTGTTTTCATTTCTTCCCAAAAGCTTTAGGGAAAAAATGAAAACAAAACTTACTCTCTCTTTTTAGTCAGTGCGGTCGGAATATTCTGTGCTGCTTTCACAGAAACCGGCAGTATTTCATCTTTTTTTACTATGTTGTCGTTGTTGTTGAGTTTATCAGGCTTTTAAATGTTGCTTTTAAGTTTCCAAGAAACTGATCATGCAATTTCAAACAGCTTTCAGGAGATTTATCAGTCCGGAAATATTTCATGCACAAAGACTAGTCTAGAAGCTTGGAAAATTTTCCTAATTTTTCAACTCCGCTCTCGTGAGATTTTCAGATCCGTCCCTGTTATCAAATATTTGCACACTTCATCGCAAAATATATATTTTTTATCAAAGCGTGTTTATTTTCTGACAAAATATCATCCTGCTATGATTCAATGGGGGGATCTACAAAACTGAACGAAGTCGACTTAAATCCTGTTCATCAAAAATAGGAAAAATCAAAATTGTTCGCCTAAAAGGGCTTTGTTCTTTATTTCAAACAGGTGAAAACATACAATAAAGTACAATAAATCATCTTGTTTATTACAAAAAAAAAGAGAAAGAGATCTGGAAAATGCAAGAAAAAAGGGAAAAATTATGGAAAACAATAATAGAAAAAAGGAGTATTTGCATACAAAGAATAAAACGGCTATAAACCGCGGTTAAATTATAGCCCAGTTTCATGTGAAAAGATAAAGAAGATTTAAACCGCTTAAAATTGAATACAATTTCCACTAAGTGTCCTTTTAAATGGCGCTTCTTATATTTCAAGTCATTAAAAGGAAACAAAAAACGTCTCAGATTAAAAAACTGAAGAGTATAAGGAGGCGATGACTTCAAACTGAAAGAAAAGAAAATATTTTACGAATTTATCAAGCAAAATATTCAGACATTAATCATACCAAGAGCTGAAATAAAATACGGTTAAACATAAAATATGGCACAAGAATTACAAAGTCATAGAATTGATTAGATGTAACATTACTGAGTTATATCAGAAATGTTAACTCATTGAAAAAGGTGCAGATGTAGCCAAAACTGTAAATGCAAATTAAAAACGCAAAGCAGAGTTTCAGCAAAAAAAACATCATTCGAACTCACAGCTTCTTGTTTTGGAGAGCGCAAAGCGTAAGCAAATCGTTACCCACTGCGCCAAAATGCTTACCGGATCGCAATTATCAGTATTAGGTACATCCCACTGAGCTTCTTTTCCGTCCATGCGGTCAACTAGCATACAGTCTCTTTGGGCGAATCCCGCCCCCTTTTCTAACTGCTGTACACTGTAGAGAGACTGGCTGCCAAATGGACAGGCGGCTAAAGAGACTTGCCCCATGGCAGTCGACTTCCACTCGATAATTCCTTTGCCCTTTTCCAGTTTCTCAGTTTTGCCCAGACATTGTCCTAAAAAGCCCATTACTGGATCAGGTTTAATTCGAAAAAAACCTTAAATGAAAAAAATAATATTATATGAGCTTAAGTAATCTAAAATATGTTAATAAAAATATAATTAAATAAAATTTACAAACAAATCGATAAGTAATTTACTCAGTTACTTACAAAATACCATACCATCTGTAATTTAAGAAGTTTAACTAAAAAAGGAAGTTTGAAGTGTGTGCTTTTTAATTATCAGAGTAAACCAATTTTCGACATTTTTTGAAAAAAAAATTTGAACATATTTTTTTTCGCTAACAAATTTCATATAACGGAGCTCAAATAGAATTATTTTTACTTTTTTAACTTTTTTCTACCAAAGGGATCTATCAAAAAAAAACTTCGAGAAGCTATTTCTTTTTTAGTATCCATAAAACTGATTAAATTAATATGTAAAGCTGGTTTTTCATCTCACTTTTCAACCCTCACTGTCTTAGTTTGGGTTCTGCCAACTACAAAGCAAAAAGTCTGCATCATATTAGTATCACTTTCTAGTAGCCAAAGCTATGTGGTCTGCTTTATCATTATTTCTTCACCTTATAGTCAAACTGGTAGAAATTGAAATTCATAAAAACTGTTTTCCTTGCTTTTTGTTCCGACTTTCGTAACGAAAGTAACGGAATATTTGTGCTCGGGTGGTTTTTTTCTTCAGACAAATTTCGACTTTTTAACTAGCCATTTTTGACGGAATTTTAAACGTCATTCGATAGTTATTTTTGTCTTAAGCTTAAACTTGAAAAGAGATTTTACCAGTGATTGGTTTTTGTAAAGTTATGGGGGTTTAAAGATTGCCATTTTGGCCAATTTGAGACAATTAAGGCGGGATATAATTCGCGCCATTAACGCGTGAGCGGAGATTTAATCTGTCTTAGAAATTGTTCCGAATTGGTTGAAAGACGCTCATTTGACAAAATTGATTTAATACTAGGAGCAAAAATTGTTTACTTTGTTCTTTATATGGCGTAAGGGGGGACAATTATGAAAAAAACTCCCACAATTCAAAAACAATTCATTTTTTTAAATGCATTTTTTTATAAAACGAACACTGCTCCATAGACCGTAAAAGGGCAGTCGTAACATTCAGGGCTTCTCCCTGATACGAGCACTCTTGTTCGTATCGTATTCATAATCAATATTTCTAATTGTTTTTAGGCATCGTTGTTGGATTTTTTTAACTATTACCCCCTTGCCAAAAGAAGAGAGATTTTTTACTAGGCACAAAATTTGCAGATTTTTAGGCGTTGAATTATTTCTTTATAGGAGAAACAATTTTATAGGCACCAAACAAAGGGTAGTTCATTTTTGACAAATAAGGGTGCATGATTTTTGCCTTCTGATTTTAGTAGAATTAAAGGAATCCATTTGAGTTTTAAAAGGGGCGGGTAATATTTTAAATGCCAGCAAAATTAAACACATCCATTTAATTTGTCCGTCTCGTTGATTTCTTCGGAGGAAAATTGCAGCTAGACTGGCATTAACCAGATTAAGCCACGCCATTTAGAATTAGATATAACCGATTGCGCCTAAAACAGAGTGACTGGTAATTGCAGCTATTTAAGAATATGTATCAGTTTTAGTGTTTTCAATAACCTACAAAAAAAAATGTTCGTATCAGGGCGAAGCCCTGAATGTTCCGACTGCCTTTTAAGGTCTATGGAGCAGTAATTAACACGAGAATATTAAACGTAAAAAAAAATAAAACTATTTTTTTTAATTTGAACTTTTTGTAAAAATAATCCCCCACACGTCATATAATATACAAAGTGATAGACTTAGCTCCTAGTACTAATCAATTATGGCAAATAAGTTTCTTTCAAACAATTTGGAACGATTTCTAAGGCGGATAAAACTTCCGCTTACGCGTAAATATTGCAAAAAGTCGCGTGTTAATTGTCCCAAATTGGCCAAACTGGCAAACTTTAAAACCCCATAACTTTACGAAAACTGATCACAGGTGAAATATCATTTTAAATTTAAGCTTTGCACAACAAAACCTTTTTAATGATAAAAGAAAATTCCGTCAAAATATTCCGTTATTTGACTCACGAAAGCCGAAACGATTAGAACAATGAGGCCGCTGGAATGAGCACTCATTTCATTGGATATCGTTTCTTAGTCGATTTTCTTGGTGACTTTTGATTGCTGGTTTTTGCATTGAGCCAACTAATTATACAGAACCCGAAAACAGAGTAATTGCCAAACACTGATGTTCTGTATCCTGACATGGCATCTCGCGTAAAAATCAGCTCGCAAAAACACACTACTAGCAAATTTTAAAAAAAGCGAACACTTGAAAAAATCAAGTGTCTGAAAACATTATCAAACTGCTCTAAATTTAATGAGTTTTCCATTTTAGTGAACTTTATTTTTGAGTGTTGACGCAATATCACTTAAATAACATTTATATGAAAAACTAATAAAAGAAGAGATGTCAATTGCTGTGAACGGAAAAAACCGTAACAGAAAAACTAAAAAAGATTGTGCCCTTTTCTGTTCATAGTGTGATAAGCAGAGAACGCGTAGTTTTAGAACGTTAATGTAATAATGTAATTGAATAAAAACTCAAAAAATTGCTCGTAACAGGGCAAACCTCTGAAATTTCTGACTGCGTTTTAATTTATGGAGTAATTTAAAATGAAATAATTGATAAAATTTTCCAAAAAGACCCGGAAAAGTTTCAAACGTTTTTTAAATGTTTTTTTTTAAATCATCTCCCACACACTATTTAAAGTACAAAGTGATATATTTTGCATAAATTTAAGTATTATATAGATCAAACAACATGCCTCAATCAAATTTGGAACAATTTCCAGGGATTGAACCTACTATTATTAGTGCCACAAAAAATATCGCGCATTATTCGTCCCAATTTGGCCAAATTGACAATCTTTAATACCCATGTTTTTGAAAAAATGAAAACAAGTAAATTTTTTACTTTCAGTTCAAGTCAACAGTACCTATCGAATATAAGAACTTTTGTCAAAAATTGTTGGTTAAAAAATCGAAATTTGTCTCGAAAAAAAATGCCACCCGAGCACAAATATTCCGTCACTTTATTCAAAATCGGAACAAAAACAAGGCATCACCAAGAATCGAGTAAGAAAATGTGAAAATTTTCATTGTCTAGGAAACGCTACACGAAGCTTCAAACATTTCAAATAAACAATGCAAAGGCTTAAATGAGAAATCTCTGGACCCATTCTGAGGTTTATTTGTTGTACCTGATTTCGCGGGGCGAAATTTTGTTTGCGAATTCGGAAAAAATTTTTTGTTTATAATTTTGGTGAAACTCTGAGCAACTTCTTTTCTCTTAACTTATTGTCTAATTTTAACGCAAGTTGAAAAAAAGCGATTTAAATATATAATTTTTTTTTCTTTTTGTCCCGATAATTTGTAAGAAACTCCTTTTAGCTGCTTCAGATTTTTTCTGACTTGTTCATAATTGCGAGGTTGAAATAAGATCATAATTGTTAGGTTGACAACTATGAAATCATTCTGCTTTATCTGCTTTTTGTATCATTTTTAATGCCACTCACCCAATAAAATGTGCCTAATTTAACATTTTTTCAAACAATTGCCTCTATTGTGCTAAGTTTTGTAAAATTAGTTCTCTTTAAAAAAAGGTTGCTAGTTTTATCAACTTTGGACTAATTGTCAAAACAAAAAATTGTTCTACATATGCCACAACTTCGAAACTCATACTCACTCAAAGTTTCGCATCTTCGTCCTTTGTATTTGTCAGGGCATTTACACACAAAGTTATCTTTCGCAAGGTAACTTTTAGTCGACTTGGTGTATGCACTCGGAAATGTAGCAGAACCCTCGCTCTCGAAGTATGTGGTAGCCATACTTGATAGTTCGCTGGAGGAAATAGCTTCAATGCATAGACCGCCGTTTAGACATTCGTTGTTGATGCACTCTTTGTTCATGACGCTACAATCGTCTCCTGAAAAAAGTTATAAAAAGATGAAGTGTTTCTAGAAAATTAAAGTAGTATTCCATTTTATGTTCACATTGTCATTTTTCCGCGTTTAGTTTTAATCGCCAAAGTCAACGCAATTATAGTTTTCAAGAGACAGGTGATTTACATTACAAGCGATTAAACTATTCTCACTTTTTAAACTTTTTTAGGTTTTTTTACCTAACTTTGTACTTATTGAAAAGTGCTTTTTGTTGAAACTCTATCAGCCTTGCTATCGCATCAAATCACTGGCTTTTGTGCCAAATTTTCATCGGATCAACATAAGAAAAAATATACTGAGTTCAACACTCGAAATGCTCAAAGTGACATTAGACATCAACAAAAGCGAGCTGGGTACTGAATTACTGAAATGCACCTGCTAACGCGCATTTTGAAGAACATTTTGTCCCTTATTATGACTGTTTTATTGGCTTTTAATCCCGATAAAAGCAGCGAGCACAAAAAAAAACAATGAAAAAATCAAATTGAATCCAAAATAAAAAATATGAGCTATAAAATGAAGAACATCATCGTAGAAAAACAATCTGTAGGAAATTTGTCGCATTCGATTTCCAAAAAAGGAGACGTCAAAAAATTGACGTGACGTTTGAATGGCCGTAAGAGTCTTTGTGTTGAAATTAGAGAGAGGATTTTAAGGATTTTTGTTGCTTTTGGTTGTGGTAATGATTTTGTGATTGATTTTTTTAATACCTTTTGTCAAGTGATTATTTTTAGGGCGGATTATTCTTAATACCATATGAACTCGGGATTATTGGCCCAGAAAGTAGAAAGTCTAGCAAAAAAAGCAAAAAAATAATGCAAACTAAATTTTTGCAAAATTCAAAACGCTCGTCTTGCGATAGAATAGCATCATTTAGAAAATCCGAAAAAGTTCAGATACATTTTTCTTCCAATTTTTTTTCAAAATTTGTAAATACGTAAACCTTATAATTTAAGCTAAAAAAAGATGAACAAAACTTGCTATAATATTAATTCTTAAAACTCTAGCTAAACTAAGAGAAAGTATTTGTAAAACAACAACTCCCAATTTACAAAAAAAACTCCCAAAACTAAAAAAAAATAGACCGATTTTTTATTTTTCTTCAAATTCAGTTCAAAACCAAACAAAACTGCTCGTAACAGCGCAAAGCCTTAATGTTCCGACTGGGACCATGTAGATCCATAGATCAATCCCCAAGAAAAATATTTTTGAGAATTTGTCTGAATAAAAAAAACACGCCGAGCATACATATTCTTTACTTTCTTCGAAATTCGGAACAAAAAGCATGTACAAGATAAACATTTAAGAGCTTTGAAATTTTATGTATTGATTTTTTTTTCAAATCAATTGAAAATGAAAAAATTTCCAAATGAGAAATTAGATCAAGGTTTGATTGTTTATTTTATGATTTCTGATTTTTTTTAGCAATTGTTTTTAGTTGGTTTTAGATTCTAACCGAATCCTACATTTTTTGTTGGACTTCGATTCATAGTTATCTGATGATCAAACTTAATAATTTGAAATTAGGTTATTTCATTCCTTATTAGAAATTTAATAAAAAAACCTAATTTTTGATTTCCATTTAGCATTTAGGGCAGTGTTAAATTCAATTTATTATTTGGTGTAAAACCAGACTGGATCTTGATTTTCACTAATCGTTCTTTAACCAATTTTTTTTTCAAAACAATCGAGATATGAAAATTAAATGAGCTGTTTGTTTTCATTTTTGATGGCGCACAGATCTTTTTCTATGTCTCAAAAAATATGAGCAAATTCCAAAATCGAGTCCTCGCTTTCTGTATCTATTTGTTTTCTACAATCAATCGAAGGTCCTAATTTATCGACTTCTCGCCAATTGGCCGATGAAAACTGAAGAAAAAAAACAGTTTTATAGATGAGTAAAACGCTGCTTGGACGGCCAAATTATCTGTGTTTTTTGAATCATTCCATTTAAACCCTTGTCCTAAAATCCCATAACATCCTTCTGGTTGCAAGTTTTGCTGCTCAATTTTAGTTTTTTTTATAAGTAAACCCATTGAGAACGAAGAATTTTTTTTAAATAAGCAATATCTACGTGGTAGGAAAACAGAGAAATGTTTTAAAGCCATCAGTGAGCCTTTTTGCTCAACTCTAGACAATATCGAGATTTGTTTCAAAGTTGAGTACAAAAAGAAGGTCGGTTTTCCTTATCTCTGAGTTATGAGCTACGAAACTTTACTTCTTGGTAGCAGTCTTTGACCCAACTGCAAAATCTCGGTCGCTTTGAATTGCTATATAAGCCTCATAGATATGAGGAATACACTTCAAAGATCAAAACTGCTTTTTGAGCTGAATTGTACTAAATTGCAACAAATTTTTAATTAACTGAAAAAGATTAAGAAATTACGTTGCCAATAATTTTGATTATGAGCGGTTTACCACTTAATTAAATCAAGGCTGGTAGGATGGTCGCAATATTTGGTGTTAACCGAACAAAAAAAGATTCATATCTCTCCCTAATTTTTTTTCGACTTAAGCATGACAATAACCGTCGAAATAGGTGGATCTAGAATAGAAGTTCTTCTAGTTTATAATTACAAAACTCTAACGAAGAGTTTTCTATTTGATCTGAGTTTTTGATAGAAAATCATGAAAGAACTACAATTGGGTTTGGACAAATCGGCAATTAGTTTCAAACGTTCAAATTGATCAATAATTCAAATCAAACAGTCGTTTTTTTTGCTTAACATATTTTCTTCTTATATTGTTGCTCATTGAGAAAAAAAAAGATAAAAAACACGAAAAAATTCATTATTGTTTATGTGAAGATCATATTTTTATCATTTAGAGAATATAAATGACGACAAAGGTTGCAAATGAATCAATAGCCGCAATTGCGTGCACACCTTTTGTTTATTTTTATTTACTTTTCCTTACTTCAAGGGACAATTTCGACTTCTTCCCATATAAGCATCCATTATTCAAATCTCGCTTCCGTTGTTGTTTTTTCGCCGCATTTGGAAAGTGGTTTGAGGAAATAAAGAAACGCCTTTTGCGATTTCTGTTGATTGAGGCATTTTGAAATCATTAAAAAAAATTACCACCTACGTTGGAAAATTCCAATTCAATTTTTTTGTTTGTAGATTTCAATGAATTAACTGTTTTTTTCTTTGAAAGGGCAAAAATTAACCGCAAACTTTAATGGCTTTAAAGAAAAGGTTTGATCATCAAAGTGTTTAAAGGTTTTTGGTGATCCGGCTTGGAGCGGTTTGAAATTTTCAAAAATGCTTTCAGATGCAAATTTTTGAATTGATTGTGAGGGCGTGTTCTGTTTATTCTTTCAAAGCTTATTGTACACTCGGAGTGAAGATTTGAAAAAAAGAAAAGCTTTAAATTTTCAACTATATTTGGCTAATTGGTATTTTTCAAGATTTACTTTGAAAAAAGGTTTAAAATAAATCTCATAATTGTGAATTCGTGAAAAAAATCTAAAATATTAGCATGCAGGTGCGCATCTATGCTTTTAGAGGAAAAATTACAACAAAAAAATTGAAAGTTTGTCGACATATCGTTTTAGCCTTAACTTCAAGAATGAACCAGAACAACGGCAAAAATCAGAACAACGGCAAAAATCGGCGGATATAGATTAGTTCAAGTATCCCGAAACTTTGAAAACATCGTCGAGTCAAATTTTTTATTGTGTTTTTTTTTAGCAGGTTGAAATAAACCATCGCAGGTTTCGTTCATTTTGTCATATTTGATCATTTTAGGTACAATTTGGTTCATATGTAATCAAATTCAAACAAGGCGGGCATTAGTTATACCAAAGTGACAATTTTAAAACTTAGCGAGAAACAATCTGAGGTGAAATATTGTTTTTATTTGTGCTCAAAACATCAATAGCCCTCAGATGAATTTTTAAAATCACGTCAAATGACCGTAGTTGAAAATTGGCAATGTCTGAAAAAAGAAACCTAACAAGCACAAACACTCCCTCATTTTTTAGACATTGGAGAAAAATTGCAGTTGAAGCGGTTTAGTGCGAGTGACTGATGTTTGCCGTTCATTCCACAAAAACAACAAGCTTTTACCACATGAATATTTTTAACACCTGAATGAGAGGCAAGTGTTGTAACCCCCAACTTACCAATTATCTTGTAATAACTACAAATAGCTCCAAATTAACAACGTTAGAAACAAAAGGGTCGCCTAAGCTCAAGAAGTCTAAAACTTTTAGGTTGTTCAAAAAATTTTTATCACAAATTGTTAGTTGAAAATCAAAAAAACAAAAAAAGATCTGAACAAAAAATGAACCAAAAAGCATTTGTTTTAGTTGTAACTTGTGAGAACGAAAGAGACAAAATCACTGACGACAGCATTTTATGGAACATTTTGATTTTATAATTTAAGCAAAAAGAGCAAATTATGTGACTGAAAAGGTATATTTTCAATATCTAGTAGACCTTTTAACTAAATTTGACCAAAATTTTAGAGGTACCCCTGCTTTCAAAAACTGGAAAAATTAGTCTATAATATTTTCTTAACATCTCCAGATAAACGGTTATTCTTTCTAGTATATTTTATATATTTGTTTTATATAATTATTTTTAAAACCAAAAAAATATATATATTTTTTCATATTTTCGATAATTTTTTTCAAATGCCAATAGTAGAAGGCTTATTATCGCAGAATTAAAAAATTATTATGGTTTTAGCAATAAAATTGGATTGATCTGTTAAACTAAACTGCACCGCATGACCAGGGAAACAATCGCATTCAGCGTTCTAGAAGATGATAAATCTAAAAGCAAAATTTGAAGTCCGGTTTTTCTCGACACTGAGTAAGCGTTTTCGATTTGTTTTTCCGGTTTTGAATCACGACAAGTGTAGCTTTATTATGAAATCACAATTGACTCTCTGCAATTTTTCTTTTGAATACTCAATTTTGGAAACATAGCACATATTTTATTCCCCTTTCATGAAAAGGTCTCCTAAAATAATTTGAATTTTTGTATTAAGAAAAAAATTGGAAAAATCTTTCATGTTTTTTCGAAGGTGATGGAAAAAAGTGGGAAGAAGTTGGTGAGTTGTTAGATTAGGTATAAAAGTTGAAGTAAACATTTTTGCTCCAAGTTTTTCTTTATTTGTAGAAAATTAACTTTCCAACTCATGGGCACATCTTTATTGATTTTGTGTATCTAATTCTTATTTTTTTTCAATTCTCGCTAGAGATTTGCAAACATTTTGGTGCCGCGATATCATTTAAACGGAACAAAAATCTATTTCAGAAAACTTTTTTATTATATTTTTGAGACCGAATTTTTGTTTCAAGGTTGCCAGGAAATTTTTACCCGAAAATTTTTGCATCATTCTCTCGATATAAATATATAGCAACCTTTGTATCCCAGAGGACAGTGACAGACAGTCTGAACTCCTAGTCTGTCTGTTCCTGGAGTTAGCTTGGGGTTCAGCTGGACACAGTTGCCCCCATTGTTGCATCTCTTCATCAGACAGGGGTCATGTAGTTCACACTTGCTGCCGAAGAAGCCAACTGCACACTTACACTGAAACAAAAGGCAAATAATACTCCAAAAATTGTGAAACATTCCTAGAAAATATTATAAAATAATTTATAACGAATGCAACGCTGTTGAAAGTTTTAGATTGATTGACTAAGCTATATATTTTTGTTCTGACCATTTGAAAAAAAAGAGGAACTTTGTATTCGGGTGTAATTTTTTTTTTCTTTTTTTTTGTTTTGTCTTCAACTCGAAACCAGGTACCACAATTAATCATTGGACTGAGTTGAGTGATATATAAACATTATCATTATTTTAAATCATAATATATAAACATAATTTTAAACATTATTTCATATCATTAAAAAATTTCCAAATTTTTCCGAGTGTCGAGAAAAACGGGTATGAAATTTCCGATTTTTCGTCTAATTTCGAGTGAAAAACGCGATCGAGTATAACTTCTTTTTTTAAAGATTTGTAGGCTCAAAAACTTGACTATGAAGAAAACTAATTTCGGATAGGGTTTTCGGCAATAAAGGTTTTCTGGTGATATGTTACAATTGGTGGTAGTTTTAACTACAGTGCATGTATTAAAATTGAGAACTGTAATGCATAATATAGTCATTTCAATTTCAATCAATTGTACATGCTGCTAAGATATTTTTTGTAAACATGTTACTCTGCCAGATAAAACGTTATTGAAAAACTCAAATTTTAAACTTCTTTTGTCAAAAATTTGGCTTTTAATATAAATTGTAAATACTGTGCGAAGTATAACAAAAAATGATCCAGCTATTTAACTTGAAATTACCATTTATTGTAATATATCACCGGTTTTCCTTTAAAAAAATAATTTTTCTACAAAAAGGAAAAAATTTTTTAGAGAAATTTAGAAAAAAAAAATTCATTTTTTGGTATTCATTTTTTTTTAAATGTCGGCCTTGCCTAATTCACTAACTTTCTACGCGTTTGTATAGTTCTCGAATCACACCACGCACTAACAGTGACACTAATTTGAAGAAAAGAAACCAACAAAACAGTTTTTTTTTATGAATATGGTAATATGGAACATTCTGTGAAACTAGCACATCTCTAGGCTATCTTTGTTAAATTGTGTTTCTGAAGGCAAATATCCAAAGCAAATCCATATGGTTGGAAAAACAGCTTACATATTGAATTTTACAGATATATTTTCCAGACAAAAGTCTTCTAAAAACGTGAACCATTGCTAGATAATTTTAATAAATTAATTAATAACTCATGAACGCAGCGCAGCGCAGATGTCAATTTTAGATTAATATGACAGATTTATATTTTTATAAGTAGAATTTTAAAAATTCTGTGAATTAGTCAGCTTTAGAATTTGAAAGTTGAAGAAATTTTGTTGAATAGTGGAGAAAGTCAAATTGTTTTGAAAATTGGAGTTGAAAACTACAATAACGATGAAATTATTACATATTTTACTCAAAAATATTACATATTTTACCTATATTACATATATTACATAAACTCACCTCTGCATTTTTCCCATCTATGGACAGGACACACTCTCCATTACTGGAACAGACATTGGGGTCCTTGCAGGGCTCAATGACTTCACACCTGCGACCACTGTAGGGGGGCTTACAGTCACATGACCCATCACTGAAACACAGGTCAAATGTCAAATGGTACAACAGGTGAGCTATAGTATTTGAGTTTCATATGTCAGGGATATGTAATCTTTGGACAGTTTAATGCGATAGATGATAGATCAGTTTGTAAAGAATGTATATACAAAACCAGGGAAACCATTAATTGAGCGTTTCGAAGCTTATACAACTTACTTTTGTCATTTTTTGGAAGATTTATTTCTCTTTCTAAATATTTTTTTTCAGTCTTTGTTCTTCTACAGTTTTTTCATAAAAAATATCTTTATTTTTCTATTTTGAAAATAGTTTATCTTTTATCTATAACTTTAAAAACAAATTATTCATTATTTATTTTTCTCTCTCATTATTTTTTTAGAAAATATTATGGAAGTTATTGTACAATCATGATACTTTTGTGGGATTTTTCCCATTCAGTTAAATCGAAACTTCAATATAAAAAAAAACCGTTGCGTGAACGTTTCAGACCACAATTTAAAATTTGTTTAGTCCTGTACCATATAATGTATCACTCTACCTCAGACATATTCCTCCATGTAGACAATCTCTGTTCTGCTGACATATTCCAATGAGCACATTCGGATTGATAGGTTCACACACGTAGTGCATGGTTGTCAGATTGCGACACGTGAAACCTTGTCGGAGAAATTGTACAATTCGGTTCAAAAATCGACTTTTCATTTTAAAGTTTAAAATTTACTTCGGTCGCTTTTTATTTATCTATAGTTTTTGACAATTTAAAATTTGATTTTTTGAAACTGCGAAAATCTTGAAAATTTTTGTAGCAGAAACCAATATCCTTATTTTTTTAAAGTAGTTTCTTGTTGATCCAATTTGTACAAGCTTCTCCGAAACCTTTTTCTTTATCACAGAGCGATTCTTTTCCTCTGCAATAATTCTCCCGTTCGCAGCGGGTTCCGTAAAAGGGTTCGTGACAGTTGCATGTAAAGGTGCCCAAGATCTCATCTGTTGTTACACAAACACCGCCGTTTCGACACTGCGTAATCTGACATGGATCGAATAGTTCACAGTTTTTGCCCGTGTAGCCTAAAAATAACAATATTTTTTTTCGAGATAACTTTTTTATTACAATTTGATGATAAAAAAAAACGTTAACAAAAGCCTCGAGATTCGACTAAAATATGCTTCATACTTGTCGATGATGCCTATATAGATAATTTTAAGCATTGCTTGAATCTTGTTTGTGGGAAAATTGACAATTAAAATTTTTAAAAAAGTCAAAATTTTAAAATAAAATCAACAGCTTGTGAACCTCCAAGGCAAGTGCACGTGTATCCGTTGTCTCCTTGAGGCCGGCAGATTCCTTTGTTCTGGCAGGGGTTGTTCACTTCGCATATGTTGTAGTTCTCACACCGGTTGCCATAGTAACCAGTTCGACATTTGCAAACCGAGTTATTGTGACCTAAGCAAGTAATTTAACAAAAAAGACCAAGAAAAGTCACAATTTATGCTAAATAGTTATAATTTTTTTTGATGCAAAATTTAAAGTAAATTTTCTTATCATTTAGGAAAACAATTGGTAGGGCAAATTAAAGTTGAAATCAGAAAGAATATTATAATGCAGATGAAAAATCCAACAAAAATGGACAACAAGCCACTTGACGTACGAGTCATCCGGCACAGATCCATGGGAGATTTGAAAACAAATTCCTTCATCTTTTATGTGATCCAAACTAGGATTCCGATCTTTTCCAAGACAGTGTAAAAACCCTATTTTGAGAAAAAAATATCAGGCCGAGCTTCAAGAAATTTTGACCTTTTCCCAGCCTAATTTTGAAGAAAAAAAACAGGTCAAAAACGACGAAATGTTTTTTTCTAATTGGAACTTACCAACGAAGGAGCACTCTCCTTGGTACTCGCAGTATCCAGGGGTCTTGCAGTGGTTCCACTCCTCACAGTCTTTTCCCTGGAAGTTGCCCATACACTCACAGTTGTACTCCCCTCTCCCGTCTCTCCCATAGGTCATATTTCTACAGAACAAAAAAAAACATTTTCTCGTCCGATTATTTCGAGATTGTTTAGCGTGTGAGTTTAGAGGACAAATTTTATTGCCGAGCATACTACTTTTTCGGTATACCAGTTACCACCTGCATTCATTACTGTGATAAGTGCTATAGTACTTCATATAAGTACACTGAAAATCAATTTTTATTAATTATTGTACAAATTATGGAAACCACTGATGTCTAAAAATGTAGAAAAACTTGATTGTTTCCAAACAAACTTCGAAAAAAAAACAGTTTTTAAAAATGTTTCATGACTTCTATAGTAATAGTTTCATTTCAAGCCAGAAACTCCTTACCAAGAATTGTTTTGAAATTTACATTTACAATTTTGTTCGACTCGGCTGAATATCAAAAAAGCATAAGCTTGTCGAGTGACATCGCCATGTTTTTTTAGGGTTTCCGTACCTGCATATGCCTTGATGTTTACACGGGTTGTTCCGACACTCGTTGAAGTATTCACAATTGCGACCCCAGAAACCTGAATTGTCCGGGCATTTACAGCTGTAAGTGCCCATTGTAACATCCATTCTGCAATCGCCCCCATGTTTACAGGGGTTTGAGTGTGATTTGCATTGGTCTTTTATTTCACAATGAGTGCCAAGCCAGCCTTCGTGACATGTGCATTTGAACGACCCCTTACCGTCCATGTCGCAAAGACCGTTTTTGCAGACGTTTTCCATCTTGCACAAATCCCTGCAAAAAACAAACAAACTTTTTATTCATTGCACAGTTCTAGTCGAGAATTTTTCAAAAAACAAATTTGCTAGTCATGCAAATTATATTTTTTTAAATGGATATCATAGAGATTTCATACATTTGGTGTGTACATATGGAAATACATTAATTCTGTTTTGATTGTTTTCACCTGTCTAGGTTGTCATTAATCTGAGATTACTTGCAATTTGTTATATCCATCAAGTATTGGTACAGCCTTCAAGGAAAAATCAACAAACCATTAACCGTGAAAAACAAACAAAACAAATTCAAATGCATTACTTGAGTGGTTGCAACGAAAACAAACGGATTACAGTTTATGTGAATGGTCTTAAAATGGTTGTTTCGGGAAAAGCTATCAGTGAACAAAAACAAAATGGGAAATATTTTTAAAAAAATGGAATGAAAGGCGCCAATTTCAGAATTAACGTTTGAAATTTGCGTCAGTTTGACTGTAGTTCATCAAGGTTAAGCTTCGATTAACCGCTTGTATTTTTATTTTAGGAGAAAAAAGAGGTTTGATTCACTTTTATTTTTGGTTCAAAAAAACTGAAATTAGCATAACTAGAAAAAAAAACAGCATATCAAAACAACTTTTTTTTTGCAAATTACGATTGCTTATCTTGTAGAGTTATGCTATTTTTGCCGTTCGGCTGTCTTCAGCTTTCAACGGTCGGTAATAGTTGACAGACTTCAAAAATAAATCTTTAATTTCACATTTTCAGGTACTTCATTCAAAGTGAGCTCGACGAAAAACAAACCGAATTCATCAACTGTTGTTCTGTATGTTTTACTTTCTTTTTTTTCCCTAAAAAGACATGAAAGTTTTTGAACGTAACCAACTTGGGAAACATTAACGAACGCAAGAAAAACTATGAAGTTTTAAAAAAGTTCTCCTGGAAAAAAAATTAAGGAAATTATTGCGACTTATTTAAGAGTCTGAACTACGTTCGTTACTCCTAAAAAAATAGTGCTAGTGTATTCAAATGAAGGGTTTATATTCCTGGAAAGTCGGTCATAATGTTTTTGTAGCTTACAATAGTTTTAAAAAAATTAATTTCAACAGGCTTATTAACTAAGTTATGAATTACCAATAGAGTCTTCTTTTTTCAAACAAACAATTAATTCTAGACAATTTTTGTTTTTCTTGTGCTAGAAGTTTTCTTTTAAGACAAAAAATCGTATTAGTTTGCTCGGAATTTTTAGGGACATTTTTCACATCATTGTTTTAATAACTATTACATTTTTCATTACAGTAAGTTATCTGTTTTTTTTTCTACAAATAGCATTCCTCATTCACAGTATTAATTACTCATGATCTATTTATCTACAAAAAAAATCTTTAAAAGTGAAAAATAATAACTGTTGTTTTTTTCTACAAATAGCATGCCTTATTTTTTATCACTTTTTTGCTCGTATTTTAGCCTCAGGAGACAAGGGTGAGCATTTGGAATTAATTTAGTCTCCGCGGGTACAGTCTGCTAATGACTCGCCATAAACATCCTCTCTCCCCCAAAAGGGGCATATACTTTACAATACAGATGCAACCCCACCATACTTTATGGTACCTTCCTCTGACGCCAATGCTATAAACCCGTACTCCTTTTCAGAATTCGGAAGAAATCAGAGAAATCAGAAGAAATCATAAACCTCCATCCCAAAAAACCTTGCAAAAAAGTTTATTAAAAAAATTTGAATTGGTGTCAACGGTTGAAGATAGTACTTATAAAAGCAGAAAATAAAAAAATCATAAAGTATCTTAAGACTTCATCTCTGAAAACATTTACTTCTGCACCGCCAAAAGGATGAGAATTAATTTTTAAAATGAACTACTGGCTTAATGCTAAAAGATTCAAGAATGGTAAGAAAGCACAAGATATCCGAAAAAGAGATATTTAACGGGATCATAAACAGCTCTGATTTGTGTTTTTTGAACAGATATCAAACACCTTCAAACTACAATGAAAAGAACAAAATTTGACGCAAATTGTTTTGAGTTCGTAACCATGTAAAAGTACCATAAAACCTGAATCATTTAATGGCGACAAGTCATCCTCTATTTAAAAAAAACAACTGAAAAGATTATGAATGCATTGAAACTGAATCAAATACTAATTAAAACAATAGTCAAAAAGTCACAGACAATCACTACGAAAAGGTAGCTGTATCAGTTTCTGAGAATCTATAAACTTACTCAAAAAAACTTTACAAAAAAAAATTGTTCTCAATAAAATGTTTTTTTCTAAAAGCATAGAAAAAACCTCAACTCTGCTCGGTAAAAGCATAAAACATCGGGCTGAAATTTATTTAAGCAACCCTTTACAAAAATTTAAACTACTGTAAAGGGACTTTTAGTATTCATGATATATTGTTTTTATGATATTCTTATATGAATTTCAAAAGAATTTTCCGTCGTTAACATGTAAAAAGGGGAACTATAAAATAACAGAAATGGTAATTTGATGTTTTTGAAAGCCTTCAACTACATGATTAGAAAAATCATGACGTAGACTTCATATCGAGAGTCAACAAAAAGTGCGTCATCAAAATTGCTTCATCGTTAAAATGACAATTATGAATTTTAAATCTAAATTAAAATGCAATACTCTCGAAGCTGCAGCTGACATAAGTCTTTACCGTCTAAGTTTTTGTTCAATTTTTTTTTGATTGTCTGCCCGTCAACCTTTGTGAACTTTGAATATTCTTATTGTAAGTACCATTATCCCGCCTCAAAAAACAATCTGAAAAATCTCCCTTTACGTTTGTAATGAACCCGATTATTTATAAAACATTCAAATCAATATAATCGAAGTTTTTTGAAAATCAGCATACTAGAATATGTATAATTGCCCCGACCAGTTCGAGAAATGAGAAACTGGATTCCGGTTGGTATGTTTTTGACACATTACATCAGGGACCTTCAGTAATTTTGCAAGAAATCGAGTCTGGTATCATATTTCAAATATTCAGTCATGATTTTACAACTTAAACAAAAATATCCGGTTGCTGAGCAAATATCACAAAACATTTTGACCACATTCTTTAAAAAAATCCTTTTCATGCTTTTTTCTCAATTTAGTGTTGTTTGCTGTGCGTGGTATGATGAAATAATATGACAAAATCTAACATTTAGGCGTTTTCAATAATCACAGTAAAACAAGCAAATTGGTTTTTGTTGAAAAATGACTAAAAAAAATAAACAAAACAAAAATTCACAAACATTTTTTTTGGCAGAAACTGTTTTGATTGTTTAATTGAGGTTTTCTAATCCAAAATGGCAATATAAAATTTCAAAAAACCAATTTGCTGAAAAAAAAATAAATTCCATGCCTAATTTTTTATAATAGGCCTGCTTGCTTGCTTTATTTTCTTCAAATTAAAAAAACCATAAAATTAAAACCTGTTTTTCTCGACACCAGAGAATTTTTTGAAAATTTTTACTTGAACGCTTCAGGACTAAAAGGTTTTTTTTTCATGATAATTCACTCTTCACAATTATATGATTATTTGTGGTAAATGCTTTTGGTTGAAAAAAAAAACAAAAAATCCAGCTCGCTCACGTACTTCGCTCAAAAATAGAAACAAAAGTTGCAAATGAGTTTTTCTCGACACTGAGAACAATTTATTCAGAGTTTCTTATGGTCCTTTGAATAAAAACTACAAGCACTTTTATACGATATAACATTCGTTCCATTCCAATTGTTATTTGTGTTATCTGATTTGGCATGGAAAAAAAAGAAAAAACACTAAAACTCACCCGAATACAAAATTTATCCCCATTTTCATTTGTCGAAAAAAAGTGTAGCCTCAATTCTCATTTAAATACTGTTTTAAATTTGCTAAGTATTTCAGAACCTTTTCAAATCTTATCACCAAGGAAACAGCAGAAATTTTGTCAGAGTTTGGTTTTTTCAACAAAACAGCAAACAGCAAACAGTGATTGAACAATTTCTGATACTTCCCTAGCGATCCAAAAGTGAGTGAAACATTGTTTGCAAAGCGGTCTGTGTAACATACTTTGCAAAAATTGTTTACAAAAGTCTCAAAAATGAACAGGTATTGCTCTAAGTTCAAAGTTTGTGACCTAATGTCTAGAGTTCTTTTTTTGTGCGTGTGTAACTCTGAAGAATCTAAACAAACTCCTAAATTTAAAAAATTAACTATATTTGCGTCTTTTGATTCTAGTTTTTAAAATAGAAACTATTGAACGGTGTTCATCTTGTTTTAAAAATTAAAAACGTATAGGGAAATGTCTAAGATGTAGTCTTTATTAACATGGACTATTAGCAAAAAAGTGTTTTCATTGCGAATTTTGCATGTTTTTATAATAAGCCAAGCGTATATAATCAAGTTTAGCTGCCCTTAAGGTTATCAATATATTTGTGCACTACAAAAAAATTTAATAGATCTTTTAAAAGATAAAGTGTAATAATTTTTACTAGTGATTTCTTGCTTCAGAGCAATCTGAAAGTTACAGTTTTCAAATTGTTTTTGTGAAACTAGGATAATTTTTCTGGGTTTTTCTTTACAAGTGGAATCACGGCTGAAATGGACTTTTTTTTACGAAAAATCACTCAGCTTCTTTAGAAATTTGCATAGAGCATCTGCTATCGTGAGGAAAAACAACACTTGAAAAATCTCCATCCAACATCATCGGATCAATAATAGATGGCTTTGTTTGCACTTTTCGCTATGCAAACACAAAGAGCGCGCACGATTTGCTCTTTACAGTAGAGGTTATAGCGGTTATAAACTATGATCATCTGAAAAAAAAAATGCTAGCTATACTCGGCATATACCTTTTTTCGGAAAAATTAGAAGCAAGCTATCGATTTTGGCCAAAAAGGTGAATTCTATAGAAAAACTATAAGGACCTGGGGCGGATTTCCAGGGGAGGACTTTCTCAAGAGGGGTAGATTTTCAAAAAATTTTTAAAACCTTGTCGGCTTTCCCAAATCATTATAAGGACAAGTTAAAATTTCCCCCAGAGCCGTTGGGGGGGGGGGGGTGTTAATTTGATTCTCTAATCAGAATCAGGCATTTTACAGGTAGCGCTTAGAAAATTTAATAGGAATTAAAGGCTGGGGTGGAAGAGCTTAAATTAGTCTGTCTGGGAGGGAGCATGTTAACTTGATCCCACTAACAAGACCCTGTTTTGGCCAAATTTTTGCACCGCAGCAATTTGTTTTGGAAAAACAGGCCAAAAATGCGTTTTCAGGCACTTTTTGGACACATTTGACTGAAAAGTTGCTTTTTTTGGCGCGCACTCTGCACTCCAAAATAGTTTACATTGGCGCTGAAGGTGCCTTTACAAAACTTTTACGGTCAGCTGGCCATAAGAGGAGTTCCTATATAGTATTAAGGAAGGGACCCTTTGGGTAATCAGGGGGTCGAATCCCTGAGTCAGCGCAAGCGCCCACCCCTCCCCTCCTTAAATCCTCTGCTGATAAAAACTGTGACTTTTAAAGGAGATATAACAATAAAACAATTTGGTTATCACAGTCTTCTGAAACTATTAAAGTTGAAATTTTGTCAATCCATTTCTCACTTGTTTTGGATTCCACGAAATGACCACAATATTCAACCAAATTTTTAAAAAGTTTTCTTGTAAAAATTGTAGCTGATGGTCAAATTTTTTTGAACTGTGGGCTGAACTTTTTGAACTCCGCTGTGAACTTTTTGTGGATTTAGGGTACAGTGTTCTAAATTTAGCCAGCACTGCGGCTGCGGGCATATTTCAGCTATATGGATTTGCAATTTGAAACACAAAACGTTCAACGCTAGATGTCCATAGCTACATGGGGACATATGTGTTTCAAGTTGCACTTGAATTCTGTATTTATTCTCTGAAGAGTGTTACTTACTCGTGTTGACAGACTTTTCCATAGTAGCGAGGGGGACATTTGCACATGAACTCTGAGTTATCCTGGGGCACACACTCGAAAGGCTTACAGGGATTAGAAGCACAAGGGTCATTCTCTTCACACAGAGTGCCTATGAAACACAAGTGGGCTTAAGTAAAAAAAATAAATATTGGCAATTTGTTCGAAACTAAAATGGGAACAAAGAAAGGTTTTAAGGAACAATTCAGAATAGAATAAAGCAGAGATCAAATGTTATACTTCTTAAATGATTTCATACACATAAAAAACTTGTGTTTTTAGGACTTTGGTTACCAGTAAACTAAATGACATCAGAGGCCTGGTATAAGTTTGCGTGGTGCCGTAATTTTTTTATTAATTAAACTCGCGTTCACGTGATTCAAGTTTTGTGAATATTGATAACTTCACTAATTAACCTAAGAATATTTGAGTTTATCTAATTCTGGGTTTGATTTCGGGGTTAAGAAAAAGACGCGGGCTTATACGCTTGGCAACCTTGATATTATATCTGGATAATTTTGTATTTGTAAGGATAATCTTAAAATATTTCTGCAACCATGTGATTTCCTCATCAAAATATTTCTTTTTCTTCATAATTTAGGCTAAAACTGTCAAAAGTCTCTTTTTAATCATATGGCCTGGCTTGATGCCCGCTGAAATTTTTGGCGAAACCAAAAAAAAACTAAAATCTTTTTAATATCGTGTGAAAAGTTTACCAGAGAATCCAGGGTCGCATTGACAGATGAATCCTCGTAGATTGGAATTATCTGGTATGCACTTTCCACTGTTCTGACAAGGGTTGTGATCCCGGTCGCAGGGGTTCCGTTGGTCGCAAAAAGGACCTTAAAGCAATGCAGTGAACAAATTTTTCGTTAAGATTTATTGCGTACTTGAATTTTTTTATCTGTCAATTGAATTGGTTTGAGCCCTAAAATAATGAATACTCATAAATTTTCAAGATCAGGTATAAATGCATCCTAAATACATCTTCAGTCTATATTTGTCTTTTTAGTTCAAATCAATTTAGGTGATTTGTCTGCTTAAGAAGTGATTAAAAATCCCACCGCGTATATTCAAAAAGGAGTAGATAAATGTATAAAGCAAACCCCAGACACCCTCCCTCTTTATTTCCTCTAATTAGGGCCAAAATGACTATATTTGGTAAATCTTTTGAAATTTTAAACCTAATGGCTGTTCCTTTGTTGGGGTTTGATAGACAAAGCCAGGACCAAATTGGCGAATTACGGTGTCAAATTCAAATAAGCTACGATTGCAAATAAGCTGGAGAAAAAAGTCCAAAAAGGTCAAAAAATCATCATTCAGTTCAACGAATAATAAACGAATCTGTTTTAGTAAACGTTATGCAATTCTTACCAACTTTCTCGAGTTTGGTATGAAGTAATTTTAAAGATAGAACGAGGTCAAGGTCAAGGAAATTTCAAAAGTAAACTCACCCATAAAACCTTGAACACAGTCGCAATGGAAATTCGTATTCGTCTCATTCACGCATTTCCCGCCATTGTGACAATTAACTTGGTTGCATGGGTTCATTCGTTCACACCTTGACCCAAAATACCCGTCATTACATTGACACGTGAAATCAAACGAGTTTTCATTCTTACAAATTCCGTTCAAGCCGCAAGGTTCTTCGTCACATGGTTTAATATGCCGACATTTTTCAGGGCTGTCGACTTCACGACCATTCGGACAAATGCAATTGTATGTGTTGGTTGACGTGTTGGAACAAGGAAAATCATCGCAAGGGTCGAGGATACAGGGGTTGTGTAATTCACATCGATGGCCATAATAGCCGAGAAAGCAAACACAGGACACGTCTATTTTTCCTCCGTCATTGATAGCCATTTGACAGTTTCCGGACACGCAACCGAAAGCATTGCAAGCTAAAAGAAAGACCAATGGAACAATTATGCACTCAAATTTGACATAATCTTCGAAAAAACTCTCGATTGATATGTAAGCATTTCCAATCTATATTTCCTGTTTCAAAGAAGCTCTTCAATTTGGGAGTAGCTCGGACTGAAAGAAATTCAGCAAAAAAAAATTCAGCAAAAGCTTGTTCCAAAAAAATCTCACTGAGTGTTAGTTATCTACAAATACTTGACGAGAAGAGTTGTTTACTGCAAACCATTAATTTAAGTGAAAACCTTTACGATTTTGCAATTTACATAGCAACAAAGAAAATGAAAAACTTACGTGGTAACAATTAAAAAAATTTTTTAAGAACTCGAACTAATTTACAAAAATTTTTCATTTATTTTTTTCTTAAATGTTAACCTATTGAAAATAGAAGGTGTTGACGAGTGCTGAAGTAACAAAAAACACTTATCCTCAGAACTGTAATAAAATGGCCTAAGCTTAACAGCTTTGGAAATTAATTAGTTTCCTTTTTTCTCATCAATTCCTCAAGGTTTGCATCTGTAAAACAGATAAAATATTTTAAAACCTTAACTAATTGCCGTGTAATTACTCGCTTGCAAAATTTTCTGACGTAAACATAGGAGTTTCGTTGCCTTCACCTCGCCGTTTATTGCTTCCAAGCCCGTGCAGTGTCTACTCTTGAAAAAGTTCGGCACTCTTATATTTGAGTTTCAAAAGTCTTTAGAAACTCTTGAAGAAAACCATTTGAACAGACTTTTTGCGCAGATAGGCTCGGTAAAAGACATTGATTCGTTTCTGTTTTCAGTCTTTGAACTTATAACCCGGGTTGACCAAAAATGCTAGTCATACAATTTTCATATATGGAAAAAGGCGAATCATACACTTTTCATGCAATTCCATAAGTACAGATTGCATGAATTGCTTGAAAGGTCTATGATTAGTATTTTTTCATATATGGAAATTGTATAACTAGCATTTTTCCATAAACCAAAAATATTGATTTTTTACATTTTAATTTCTCAAAATTGTTTGATTGTGTTCGTAAGCGAACACAACTGACATACACCTTGGTTACTCTAACGCAGTAACCAAAGGTTTGGCCGTCTCGCATTAAAATTGCATTGGAAACAGCCTGAAATGTTTCAACTCTGTTTCACACAAATAATATAACGAAAGTAACGAACTTTTAAATTTTGGCAAATATTTTCGAAGATGATTATTTCTAAAATTTGAATTTTTAAATTACCAGACATTAATCAAGGCATACAAAAACATGTCATTCAAAAGAAAGATAAGTTTTAAACGTTTTTGAAAAAAGTTATGAAGAGAAAAGGAAAAAAATCCAATATTAGTATACCTAAGACTACGTTATACACACAAAAAGTTAAATTTTGCATGCAAATTTTTTTTTTCAAAAATTGTTTGTTCGAGCACGCACATCAATTTGCAATTGAAAAAAAACCGAAAAAATTTTTGGGGGCAATTTCAAAAATGCTTTGAAAAATTTTTGTCGTCGCCGTCAAAAAAATGCTGGTCATACATTTTCCATATATGGAAATTGCATGATTAGCATTTTTTTTGACAAAAAATTTTCTTTTTATATAGTACGATACACCGAATTTTATGCCAAAACAAGAGAAAATTTTTTCGAAAATTCGCGACAACATTTTAGCAAAATGTATGAAATTTGTATGATTAGTATTTTTTCATAGACTTAGTTTATGGAATTGTATGATTAGCATTTTTGGTCTATGGAGGTCAACCCGGGAAGTTAATATCAATCAAAACAAAAACAAAATGAGTTTATTCTGACAGGAAAACGATGACCAAGTTGAGACAAAGTAATTGTTTTACTACATGCGTCCACTTAAATTGAATGAAAATGAGATAAACTCTTGTAAAAAAAGGTTTTTTAAATTGATAAAAAGTTTTCTTAGATGCCCTGCTTTTGACTGCCCAGGCAAGGTTCGGCTTTTTTTTTTGCTCAAATGCAACTCATAATTACTTTTCAAGTTTATTATCTACAGCAGACGATTTTCTCTGTTCAGAAAATGCCCTTAGAGCAGACCCGTCTTTGGCCAGAAAGTATTTTAAAGACAATTTATAAGGTTTTCTTTATCTTTATAGGGACGCTCAGTAAGGTCGATGGCAATTATCTCGCATTTCAACACAGGGGCTGATCTCGAGGGGGGAGCGGATTTTCAATAATTTTTCGCAAGTTTTGTCGATCGTTTCCTAGGTCGACTAAATAGATTTTCCGAGCATTCCCAGAACATTTTAAAGACTGTTCAAGATCTGGTAAACTGTTGGGAGAAATTATAAACCTAAGCTACAAAAAACTACCAAAACTACAAGACAGCAGTAAAAGTTTTGAGAAACCTATGACAAGAGAAACTACCTCAAATTGAACTTTAGAACTTCGATATTTTAAAATCTGTGGAATAAGTTTGCGTTTCTTAATGCCAGTTTGATGAAAAGAGATTTTGTCGGAAAACTTTTTACAAATTGCACCCCCCAATTGTTTGACACACTTTTTCTATAAATTTTGTTACACTGAATGTCTCAATGAGCAGATTATTTTACGCGAAGCTTTTTTGCAGCAAAAATGTCAAGCAATGACTGTATTCTAAAAGCAAAATTCTTTTTTTAAAATTCAAAAGTTGTGGTCAAATATATCTTTTGAAAAAAATGTCAATCAATGTTTTCAATATTTCATCATTGCAGTCTAGCCTTACCAAATAATTTATCTTGGTTTCGTATAATAATCCTTAATTAAAGTGTTTTGCTGAAAAAAATTGGAAAATTTTTGTTCCGCAAGGTTCTCTTAAGTTTTTGGATGAATTGAAACATATTTTCCTTTAAAAGAAAAATTTTGATTTCATCTACACTAACGAATATACGCGAGCAGCAAAAACAAATTAAGCGTGACAACAGGATAAAATTTACAAACAATAAATGAGAGTGTCAATAAATTTGCAGTAAGTGGATTCTATTCTGACAATTCTATGCATTAATGAAAAAGAGAAAAATAAACTCCATTCAAATATTTGAGAAACGAGTCAATTTTGTCTAACATTCCATTTTTGCTTCGCTGTTAAAAGGTGTCACAAAATAGTGCTCATTTTTATCTTAAAATTCAGTCTTTTTCAATTAATATGTTCTTTTCGATATGCCTGAAAATGTATTCGAACCAACCATTAGAATCTAAAATGTTTTTTTTTTACAAAAAAAATTATCGAAAAACTTGATAAGATAAGGTAGTTCTTCTCTCGTCATTTACAAATTTTACTCTTATAAGATTCTCACTGCCTAAAATTGCTCTTTTTTGTTTCGACTACTCTAAGCAGTGCGAAAAAAAAACTATGGTGTTCATAGAGCAATTTGAGTTAGCTAACAAAACGCTCGTCTTGCTCATTTTGCGGTAACTCTTGTTTTTGTTCACTTTCTTTGAACATTTTATTTAAATTCAAAGAAATAAGTTTCTTTGAGAAAATGGTACATATACCAAGTAAATTTCAGAAAAAAATACGTCTTTTCAAAACATTCCAAACATTGAAGCCAAACGAAACATAGCCAATTTGAGAAAAAGTAGAGCATAATAATTCAATCGCGTTTTTTATAGCAAAACTTTTTGTAACAACCAATTTTTTCTTCTGTTTTGAGTTTGGTCTACTAATTTTTCAGGGATTTACTAATTGACCGTTGCAGCAAATTGGTCATAATACAAAACTTGGACTGAAATACAATTTTGAAACAAATTTCTTTGTCAATTGTTCTGAAAAACGAACATATTCAGACCCGTTTTTATCGAGATTGAGATATTGTCTTCTTTTTATTAAAATTATTAACTTGAACAATCAATTTTTGATTAACAATAATGCCACAGTAGTTCCATTGCAAAATTTTTTGATATACTTAAACAGCATGGACAAAGTGCACCCAACGCCATAGTTTTTTCCAGCCACGTGTATGGCTGGGTCATTTTCTGAAGAACAACGCTTTTTCCACCATCGACTATTAAGGACTTCCGAAACAAAAACAAAAAAAAACGTTATAGTTCATTACAGTCGTTAAGCTTAGACCCTGAAATTGAACGTGAGGGTGGGCGAGGGCGTTGGGTGAATGGCGATTGTGGTAAAAAAAAATAAATGTTAAAATGCCATAAATTGAGAATTGAAAAAGTAGAACTAATATAAATTTATAAAAACTAGTTAAAATGTTAAATATGCAAAAAAAACTATGAAAACTAATTTGTAGCAGAAGCACCAAACAAAAAATGATATAAACTTAAAGCAATATTATAATTTTCATTAATAATCTCCCAGATAATCCATTAAAACGGATTTTAATTTATCATATTGACTTAAGAATTAATAAGATTGTAATCCATTGTTAATAGAATATAACCGGTTGATTTGTAATTTCATAGGTAATGACTATACAATGACAATATAGTCGATTATGACCCATGGGCGCTCGATGCAGGTTTTTAGCTGTCCCAAACAAAGTTTTTACTCTTTGATAATTTTTCGTTTTAATTTTTAGCTGGCAGTATTGAGAGTAGTATAGTAAAGTTTTCATTAAAGCAAAATTTCATTAAAGGTTTGTTTTTCATAAAATTTTATTTCATGAAAAACAAACCGGGGAAGCCCAATTTCTCTAGGGTTGAATTTTGTAATGCAAAATTTTTTAAAAAAAAACCTGAAAACTTTTAATGATTTGGTATTAACAAAAAAAAATGTTTTTTTTTCATTCCGGCATGAATTTTTTTTGTCTAATTGACCTTTCATTCATTAGGTTTAAGCTCCATTTTAAAACCTTTTGTATCTAATAAGCTAAAAATCAAAACAGCAGCAACAAAACGCCTCGAGTTAATCGTTTTTGATTCCATGTAATCTAATTATCTGTTTGATCACTTCTAAATTCCTTCTGATTTTACAACAAAACCTTTCCGAGTAAATATGTTGGTTGACCGATTAAAGTTTATCTACATTTTTTCATATTTTACGACCAAAAAGCCCTGCAGATAGAACCCTGACGCGTTGAAATGTCTATTTGCCGCTTTTGTGGTGCGATTGGTTTCAAATAAAAGGCATATTGCTGTCGTAAACTTAATTAAGGAATTCTGAATGCTATTGTTTTTCTGTTCAATAAACTTTGATGAAATGGTGTTATAAAAATCACTTACCGTTTTGAAGTGGCTCAATTTATGGGAAAGAATTGAAATGTTTCAGTTTTGGGAACCTTTGTATTAACTTTTGAATATATTTTTTGAAAATTCTTTAGTATTTTTTCAGCCTTAGGCCTGAAACGGTTCTTTAAGTGCCTCTTAGCCGTGCACAGACTGAAGATGTTTTGCGAAGCTAGAAAACATTGAGATATATTTGGGTGATCATCTTGTGCGATAAAAACGGGCGTTAACGGGCGTTAACGGGCGTTAACATTTGTTGAAAATAATTGTTTCTACTGTTTTGAAGTAGCTTAAAAATTTTTAAATATTTTATCGAAAACTTTCAGCTGAACTTACGATTCTCTTCTGTTCTGAAAGTGACATTACTAATCGAATACTGCTGTTTGTAGACCGAGTCACGCCATGTCAACCTAGCTGTATACTCTGTGCCCCCTTGTAGCTCTTTAACTTCATAACAGGCCTTCTCTCTCAAATTCAGAGCCCGGGCGGCGTCGTAAATCATCGGCTCTGAAGGTCCGCCGGGGTATTCTATTTCAAGTGGGTTTATGATCAGGTGGAAGTCTTGTAGCATGGGGTTTGAGCCGACGAGCCAACAGATCGACGCGGTGGTTATGCCGATATCGTCGACTTTGAGCAGTTGCGGATCCCGTGATGTTACTGAAATTAAGGGAAAAAATTAGTCTAAGTTATTGGAAATGACATCGATTTTAAGGAATTTAGTTAATTCCGATGAAAACTTTTAACTGATTTCACTTTTTCAGCTTATGCAAACCCTGAAGCCATTAATTATGTTAAACGATGTCATCTTCTGAACCTGCAAACTTCCGATTTTATGACAACGAAACTTTGCGTGTGAAGCAACAGATAGTTTTCGACGTTGATAAATTTTTAGGGATTGCTGCATGAGTCACCTTCTTGCCAGGCACTTAAAGTATCCAGGGATATCCTGGACTTCCCGGAAGGCTCCATCAACTGATGACTTCCACCAGGAAAGCCGAGATTGCCCTGGAATCACTGAGTTCCGCGACAGAAAGTCGAGGACTTCAGCTCAGTTTAGAAAAAGCAACTGTCAACTCAACTCATTCAATAACAATATTATTTGTGTGGTTTCTGCGAATCGCAGAGGAGCTATCAGTATGCCTTAAGAGTCCTGTCGATGATAGCCCATTTCTATTATCTCCCCACATTCCATATGAGTTATTTTGTTGAGTAAAGGTCTTTTCATGCGACTCTAGGCAGTTTTTTTTTCACGTGGTACCAATTTTCCAGCCTAATTTTCAGCGGTGGTACCAATTTGCCAGCCTACCAATTTTTTGGTAGGCATAAAGATAGAGGTTAAGTGAGAGCTTGTCCTCGCACATTTTCATTGCTATGTCACGGGATCGAACACACGATCTGACGACTTCAGAGTGAACGCCTTACCACTATAATAAATGCCTCAAATTATGCAATAAGTGATTTAAAGCACCAGCGGAATAAGGGTGGCAGGTTTGGTCGGTTTGGACGCTTCCTCTCAGGGATTCGACCCCCTGCCCACCCAAAAGTTCCCCCTTTGTACTATTTGGAGATGTCCATTTTTGGCTAACTAACGCTAAAATTGTTATAAAGGCGCTTTTAGCACCAATATACACTGATTTTTGAGGGGGGAGCGCGAGCCGAAAAACCGCCTTTTTTGGTCAAAGTTTTCAAAAAGTGCCAAAAACCGCCTGTTTTTCAAAGGTTTGCCTGCTGCGCAGACAGTTTGGTCAAAATGGGGTTTTATAGTGATTTAGGAGAGCTCATAGAATCCGTTTAAAGGTAATGCTTGTGTACCGTTGATCAATATTTATTGCATTATTCAAACAACAAGAGTTAGCTAGCAACATTTTTTAAATGGTTTCAGCAAAAGTTCAGTTATTCGCGCATTTTGCGTCGCTTAATGGTTAAATAAGAAAATCGTTCGAAACGTTTATTAGTTCAACCGTTCGATGTTAATATTTTGTTTTTATAGTTCGTCCATACAAGAAATTTAGGGTTATACTTGCAAGAAATTGACATAAGTTTTACTCTACACTTTGCTCTAGGAATGGATTAACGGCAGAAGTTTCCTTGTTACGGGGTTGACCAAAATATAAGACCGCACCTCGCATCGAATATTGTTCCACAGAAGCCATATACGATTGTCTATAAATGAAACCGTTAAGATAAAACAATTTTTGCTACAAATGGTTTATGTATGCGTGCAGACTTTTAAATAATGTTAACAAAGTTAAGATCCGCCACCTCAGCATTTAACTCCGAATAAACTTGTTTAGCGCCGCGTATAAAATGCTCGATTCTTGTAAGTTGAAATTTCCAACTTAGAGCAAAGTTAATTTCCTCGCCCTAAATAGATTCGACAGAGAGGATGGTAAATTTTTGTAACGATTAAGTAGGCCGAACAAAAAGGAACTGGCACTATAGCACCAATAAGTTATCGGAAATGGCCATATCGAAAAAAAAACTAATAAACACGTAACTAAAAATTTAAAAAAAAATCAATTTAGAGTTAAAAAGCAAGCAAATAGTGCAAAGTTGAAAGACCTAGCCATGGATCTTTATAGCTTTTAAACTTTTTTTGCTGGAGAAAATGCCTGATTAAGATGCATTTAGTAGTAGATTTCTGGCGCCAAGAATTCTGTTTTGCTAAAAGAATCCTAAGAAAACAAAGAAATATAATCGGAAATTTGGTATTTATTTTAATTAGTTTTTTTCATAACTTGTCAAGCAATTAAATTTTTTTATAATGCTTTAAAAAGTTTCTAATTCTCTTTTTTTTTCATGATTCAAAATAACAGCGTTTGAAATCTTCACTGATTCTTGCACAAAAACCGGCAGTTTTTTAAAGAATTTTGAAGTTCTTTTTGTTTTAGTTTAGTTAAATGTCATCTGTTTTTGACCAAATTTTTTTCCCATCTCAATGAGGCTGGCGGCACCCGAGTTTCTCTGATAAAAAAAGATTATTTTACGAACTGGAACCTGATCTAAACTATATTTTATGATTGGATAAATTAAATGTTTTACCAATGTAAAGTATTTAATATTAACCAATCATGATCCATCTAACTAACAACCCACTTATTTGTAAGTGCTGAAGTTACTTGTAATTTCAGCACCAGAGAGATTTGAATTTAACTTAGAAATTAGTTGGACTCTCCCGAGCACTTCAGCAGCCGCAATAAACCAGTATACCCTAGATCTATTGAGCCTAGCAGAGACTAGTTAAACAACCTGAGACTAGATAGTATAAGAGTAAGATTAGGATCGGTATTAGACTAAGAAGTTGCACGAATCTATCCGGCCGAAAATAAGATAGCGTGACGAGCAGACGGTGTACCCTATCCGAAATTACTCTATGAGTTACACTCCAGTCCTAACTCATCTGGTGCGACCATAAGTCTCGAACAAGACCTTATTAGATTAGAATTAACCAAAATTAGATTAGAAATTAGACAAAAACATTTACAAAATGTTATACGACAATAATTTAATTGAAATGTCTCTCCGACTCAATAGATCCGAGCCAATATTCCGAACCATAATAGAACTACCCGGAATTGGAAGAAGACATCGAACCAAAGACGACATACGACAAAGTAGAAACTTGCCGTATAGTTACATGATAGTTCGGCAAAAGCCAGAACAAACTTTTATATTTCGAATACTACTTGCAATGAATTTAGATTTCCATTTGCAAACATAAAACCTTGAAGTAAATCTTCAAAATCATTTCAGGCGCTAAACAAAATTAATATTATACAATAACGATTGATAAAAAGATCTAAGATCGTTTTCCTAAAATTCTGCAGTATTATACAAAACATGTTTGAAAAATATTTATTGGAAAATAAAAATAAAAATTAGTAGCATGACAATAAATGGTTAGTAATCATAAATCATCCTGTTGTTCCAGCTTCATCACCTAAAACATAACAGCAATCATCAACTCACTAATATCATAAAATACTAAATCTTTCCTTTACACAAATTTAAAACCTCATTAAAACTTAAAGTCACTTAATTTTAAAACCAGATCATCAAGGCTTATCCTTGGATCTTAAATCATTTTCTACTTCATTACATTTTAAATTTGATCATCAAGGCTTATCCTTGGATCAAACAGAACAACTTTGTTCTCCCCCACCCACTTAATTAGTGTCTAACGACCTCAAACGTCGATTCACTACCCAACCCTTTCTAAAGACCCAAGACTAATAGAAATTTTTAAACAAAACTAATCATTCAAATTAGGATAAACAGTGAAGAACTTCGGTTATTCATCCTTCACTTGATCCCCCCTCTTACCAGACCCAGGATAAATCTTAGACTTAGTAAGTTTAAAATAGTATCTAACGAACTACTCGCGTTCTAATTATACCTGAACCTTGTGGATCGATTTACTATTCTCCAACCCTTGAACACAATCACTACCCCTAAGTAAGATTAAGTAAGTTAACACCTTAGCTTATACTAGTCACGAGAAAGTAAAAATCATTCTTCGGAATCGATATACTTTTCTCTCCAACCCTAAACAAATAGACCCAGGTTAAGCTAACCAAAAAATCGTAAGAACTAACAGTTTAGGAAAATAGAAATCATTTAACAACCTTTTGCACCCGTCATCCTAAACCTTATGTCATTTAAAAACCTAGGGAATAAACAAACAATCGTTTTACACAATTGTGAAATAGATAACAAAAAATACGACCTTGTAATCACACCTCATACACAAACAGTTGGATACATTCGAACAAAACGACAAACACTAAAGAGAAAAATAATCACTAAACAAAGACAAATAACACGAAAAAGATTTTCAAAAAATCGAAACGCATTTTCAGAATCAGAAACCAACAGTTTAGACGAACTCTACAAACTAAAAGAATCAATAGATAAAAATTACCCACAACACGATCAATTATATTTTTCTGACTCAGAAACAACTTCAAATTCATCACAAAGAGGAAAAAGAAGAATAAAAAAGCAGTATAAACACAAACCAGTACATCTATACAACTGGAATCAACCAATTCGACACATTAATAATTACATATTAACAGTCATCGAACGAAAAAATGAGTTCAACGCACACCCCAGGTGACGAAACTCCAGATGATGATGAAATCTTTCCTTTTATAGTAGATGCAGATACTGATAGAGGACAACACATATTTTGTCAAAATTTACTCGTAAATTTATTTGAACCCGGAATCAGTCCATGTAAAACAGAGTTCCCCGATGTAAAAATCAAAAGACAAATCATAGATCACTATCTAAAAGATATATGCAACATAACACAACAATATGGAATCTACTCTATAGAATTCACTTCCCCAAACCATAATAATAGAACATACACTATTCAAACAGACGACCTTGATTTAGAATTTTCAAAAGTTTTTTCAGAATATATAAAAAGCATACAATACCATAACTCACAAAGAGCAAACTCCATTTTCACCAATGAAGTTTTCGCACTAATATATAGTTATATTTCGATATTAGAAAATGAACTCCCATTAACAAATGTCTCACCGACAGAAACATCTAAACATTTAAGAGTACGACATGAAATCACACTACTCTCTAGTTATTTAAACATCATTAAAGAAAATTTCACGAAAGACGACGTTTCACAACATACCAAACACGATTTACAAAAAATTTTAGCATGGTTCATAATAGATTATTTTACACACAATATTGATTTAATTGCACAAGCAAGAAAAAATTTTAGACCCCAAAACTCGAACGATGATACAGCTATCACAGAACAATCAGATTATGTTTGGGACCCCGAATGGTCTCATCCCGTATTTATAAACTTTCCACAATCAATCTCAAGTCAAGCAATAGGTACAATATCTTACATAAGAGATTATGTAAGAGTAATACCATTAACAATTGATACAACACCATTAAACTATAATACATTTTTACCCGATACACAAAATAATAGTTTAAACTCTACAGTCATACACAATGAAAACCTCAATGGATCTAGGAATCTTACTCAACAAGATATACAGACACCATCACACTTCATAAATGAAGAAATTGTACACACAACAACTACACAACAAAGTATTTCACCAATACGCCCAAATTTAACAACACCAAGAAATACAAATCCTTCACAAACACAGGTAACCTTACAATCAACCGTTAAACCTTCGGTTGCCCCTAAATATTCACATATGGATTACCAAACATACAAACCCATGACAATACCATCAAAAACACGCAAAACATTCACTAGAAACAACTTTGCAGACCATAATTATAATTATACACATCCATCAAAAACAAATTATAAACCACAAAGAAATTTTAATCAATATACAAAACCTCGAAACTGGGATAACCCAACGGCCCAATATAATTCCACAAATTTTCAACCAAATCCTCCACAGGATCGCAGTGAAAATTACCCATTTTTTCAACAAAATAAAAATAAAAAACAAACATCTTATCAAATGGATTATTTATCCTCAGATGAAGATTTCTTACAACCAGATATATTTGCACCAAATACTCAAGAATATCGTAGACAAGGAATACAGAAAACACGTACAAACCATAGAAATTTTTCTCCACAATCAATAGATGCACAATATCAACAACCAATTCAACAACCAAATCCAATTAATATACAATCTTTTCAACCAATTCAACAACAAAATCCAATGACTACACACTCGTATCAACCATCACAAATGCAAAATGAAATACCACTCCCGTATTATCTTCAACAACATGAAATAACAAGAAACCAACTTTCAAATTTTTCTCAAATGCCAAATGCAGCTGAATCATTACAAATGACAATGAATCCATACCTAATGGGTGGATCATCAATAACATCAAACAAACCTTTAATGGTTTTCACAGGAACAGACCCTGAATACTCTGTAGAAGATTATTTAAATGCAGTAACAGCAAACCTGATTTTAAATATAGGACCTGAACCAATTAATACGCCACTACATCAAAACTGGATACATCGACGCACAGCGTTGATACAAACAACCTTAGATGGCGCAGCCCAAAAATGGTTTTCAGTACTACCTCAAGAAATAAAATCAAACTGGAAAAGATTTACACAAGAATTTTCAAAAATGTTTGACTCCGAAAGAAACAAACAACAACAAAGAGTTTTATGTAATGAAATTCGCAGATTACCAAACGAAACCATCAAGCAAATAGCAGTAAGAATCGAAACACTAGTTCGAAAAGCATATTCACTAAATACACATGACTATAAAAACACTAAGATGACAGAAATCTTAATGATGACCTTAACACCACAATTAAGGAAAATAGCAATAAAAAAGAGAGCATCACATCCTTCTTCAATTCGAGAACCCGATTTAGATTTTAGAAAACTAGTAGACAAACTAGAACAAGCAGAAATCACAATGAAATTAGAAGAAACGGAAAATCTGAAATTACAATACGTTAACAAAATTGAAACGACTCCCACTAATATTAATAATATACAAGAATCAGAAACAGATCTCGTTGAAAAAATCACTGAAATACTCAATATTTACGAAAAGAACCCGAACTTTAAAGGCAAACCATCTTTCAAAAAATGGTGTAATTATTGCCGACGATACGGACATAGTATTTCCGAATGTAGACAAAAACAACAAGATAGTCAAAATAAACCTCAAAAATACAAAGAACCAAATAAATCATTTTATCAATACATGAAAAAAGATCAAAACCTACCAAACAAAAATGTATACAGCAACAACAGTTCAGGAAAACCACTCCCAAACAATACAAGCTATACAAGAAATCAATCTCCATATAACTCAAGTTATAGAGGAAGATCACCAGAACGAAGAAACACGTATAATTCATCACAAAATCACTACAATAGACCGAATAGTCGAAATAACTACTCCAGATCAAATTCAAATACACAACGATTTGTTTCTAGATCTAATTCTCAATCAAGAAATAACTATTATCCAAACAACCAATCACGAAATTCATCATACAATAGGAATAGAAACTACTCCTATAATCGAAACAGAAGTTATTCAAACAACCGAAACCAGAATTACCCGAACAACCGATCAAGGAATAACTCATATAATAGATCGAACTATAACAGACCAAACAATAATTACCAAAACAGATCGCGAAATAATTCACAAAACCGACACCCAAGTTATAATAATCGTTATCGAAATTATTCCCAATCACCACACCGAAATAATAATCACTACAATAACTCTAATAATCGTCACAGAAGCAGTACACCTAAACATCAAAGACAAATCAATCAAGTACAAGCTAACCCAGAAACAACATCAGACCCTCCAGGTATTGATGACACAGTAACTGATACGTTACAACTCAATCAAATAAACTGTACATTATCAGATTCAGAAAGTGATACTGAAAACACTCTTGATATCAATATGATAAAAGTCGAAAATGACTATGAATCTGTCATATATGAACAACCCTTTCCATCACATATATATGAAAATCAATCACAAATTCTTCAAAATCATTACACTACACCCATAAATTCCACACCAACGACGCAAGAAACAAATGAGATAAACACTACAAATCAAACCAATAAAAATACCAAAACAAAATGCTTGAATACAAACCACATTTATCAAAATATACAAAAAGAACAACCCAAAGAAAAAATTTGGACAATACCATTTCTCTTAGAAAGCCCAAGAAATAAAGAATTTCAACCACCAGACCTTGAAATAGATTTTTTAATTGATTCAGGAGCAGAATCAAACATAATAAACATTCCCACATGGAATGAAATAAAAATCTTACACCCAAAGCTAACACCTCTTGAAACCTCCAGCAAACTAGCGACAGCACAAGGATCAACATTGATAAACTACGGAAAAATCCAATTATTTCTCCTCCCTACCAGAACAATGGAACAAAGTAAAATTTTAAATAAGCCATTTAAACAAATATTCCATATCACCGATATTAAATATAATATCATTGGAATACCATTTATTTCAAAGTATATACCAACAATTAACATACTAAATAGTAAAATATTAATCAAAGATAAATATACAAAAACAAAAGAAACATCCTTAACATTTTTTCAAAGATTGAATAAACAACCACCATTCTTTTCAAAATTTTATCCGATATTTAACCAACAAAGAAAACACCTGAAACCACTATCAGGAAACATCTATAATTTTTCAATCAAACAAGTTCACCAATATGATAAAGCACAAAACAAACAAAAATTTTATATGTCAGATTTTGAATTCAAACCGATTCATAAATTTTTCAAAATCACAATCTCTTCAATAAAATATTTGAAAAATTCGAATTCAGATATCATCTCCTTACATGTCTATAACAACACACCTTACCAAGTAACATTACCATTAGGACTTTTAGGATATTGTGAAACCAACGCAACAATATCACCAATACACGAAAAAGCCTATCGCGTAAATAATATACTCCAATTACTAGATATTTGCCAATCTACAATTCTTAATGAAGAATTATCTATAAATAATATAATAAGTAACGAAAACAGAAATACGGATTATTTCACAAAAACTCCATATTTCAAACCTACATTCAACATCAGTAACTACACAGAGGACCAACAGAAATTTTTAACAATGTTTAATTTCCAACATTCACAAATAACACAAGACGAATTTGAAAAGTTAGCCAAACAGCTAATTCAATATTCATCAGTCTATGCAACATCAAAATTCGATGTTGGCAAAATCAGTTCATCACTACATCTCCCATTAAAACCAGACGCAGTTTTCAAAAAACAAAGAGCAAGTAAAGTACCAATTCACTTACATGATAAAGTAAACAGATTACTCGATATTTTAGAGCAATACAACATTATATCACCGGTTAATAAAGAAGAACAACCAAAAGGCAACACATTCATCAACCCCGTTATCATTCTAGCTAAAGGAGAATCGTTAAAAATCGTTCTCGATGCTAGATACCTCAATTCACTCATAGATGAATCAAAATGTAATTGGCCCATTGAACCAATACAAGTTATTTTAACAAAAATAAACGGCAAATACTTCACAACCGCCGACATGAATAGTGCATACAATCAAATGCCACTAGATGAACAATCACGACGTTTAACACAATTTGTTATCGGAAACCAACAATATGAATTCAACCGCTTATTCTATGGAATATCCATAGGACCAGCAGCATTTTCAGCCTTTATGAGCAAAATTTTTAGACCACTAATACTCAAGAAAAACGCAATCACCTATTTAGACGATGTTTTTATGCAATCACAAACAAAAGACGAAATGTTCAAAGTTTTAGAAACATATCACCAAATACTTCAGAACGAAAATCTGAAGGCCGCCCCCGATAAATCACACTTCTTTTTGACTAGAGTTAAATTCTTAGGACATAATATAGAAAGAAAAACAATCACTCCACTGAAATCACGCATTGACGCTATTCAAAAACTTCAACCACCAACAAATAAAAAGAAAATCCAAGAGTTCCTTGGAATGTTAAACTTTTTAAGTAAATATGTTTATAAAATGCAATTATACCTACGACCATTTTATAACATCCTTAGACAACAAAACAACTTTGAATGGAATACAGAACATCAAACACGATTCGAAGAAATAAAGAAACTTTTAACTGAACAAATTTCAAACACAATTCCAGACCCTGATCAACCATTTTATGCAATGTGCGATGCTTCGAACTTTGGCATCGGCGCAGCATTATTACAATCACATAATGGTACAAATAAAATGAACCTCATATCAGCAAATTCTCGATTATTCACTCAAGCAGAGCTACGACTCTCAACTCTAATGAGAGAATGTACAGCCATAATATATACACTTACAGAATATGAATTTCTGATACTTGGATCAAAACATCCCACAGTTTTGTTCACAGACCACAAACCAATCATCTTTCTTTTTACACAGAAATCTAACCCAAACCACCGAGTTTACAGATTTCAACTAATTCTAATGAAATTTCCAAACTTACATATAGTTTGGACTGCAGGAAAAAATCTTGCATTACCAGACACCTTAAGTCGAAATACACCACCTGAATTACTTACACGAAAAACAACAGTTGAAATACCCAAAAATATAAAATTCTACCTTGCAGAAAACGAAACATCACCTCGATTAGAATGCAAATATGCAGTAAAAACTGATATTGAACAATCACAAATAAATAATTTACAACATTTCCCACTTTATTTAGATTGTCAAAATAATCATTATGAAGTTGACCTACTTGGAACATCAACTTTTAAACCAATTCCATATTCTCAATGGATAAAAAATAACACCCAACAAAAACGAACAAAACAACACCTACCTAAAAAAGACCATTTTCCACTAATTGAAAAAGAAGATTTAACTGATAAAATAAATTTATCAGGACCACAAACAAATGATTCAAAATACACAATAAATCAAGTTTTTGACCTTCACGACCCACTTGATACAATACCATTATCTAAATTAGAAATCGAAAACATTTTTCTCCCCCCAACAGAAACAATTACAATTTCAACACTGAAACAATATCAAAACCTTGACCCAGTAATTCGACAACTAAAATCATGGCACAAATATAAAACTAAACCTATCAAAGCAGATTCAACCATTCTAGGAAACAAAACACTCCTCCGATACTTTCGCAAGTTTAACAATACAACAATTAACGAAAATACAGACCTTTTAGAGTACAACCTTAATGAATCTACAATTCCCTGTCTCCCTATAAGTATGATTCTTATAGCTTTTAATATTTCACATACACAAAACATTAAAGGACACTCTGGATCAGAGAAAACATATTCAAATTTTATACAAAATTTTTACTTCCCAAATGCACCAATTTGGATAAAAGTACTATGCAATGATTGTATAGTATGTCAATTAAATAAACCTTACCCAAATCAAAAACAAATAGCACAAAAACAAGATTTTAAAGGACAAAGTTTATACTTTAATCATCGTATCTCATTTGATACTAAAGGACCAATTTCACCCTCATCAGAAGGAAACTCCTACATTATGGTAATTGTTGACGCATTTACACATTATGTAGCACTTAACCCAGTACCACATTGTAACGCTTATTACGCATACACAACACTTTATGAACACTGGATAGCAAAATTTGGACTACCAGAAATTTTAGTCACAGACAATGGTACAGAATTCATAAATAATGAAATAATAACACTATGTCATTTATACAACATTAAACACAAACCACGTACATCTCATGCACCTTGGACAAACGGCTTAGTCGAAGGTATGAACCGTTCACTACAAGAATATCTTAGATGTATCATCAACGGAAATGATACCAAATATACCGAATGGTCAGCAGATGTAAAATTATTTCCATTAGCATATAATTCACAAATCACGACAACTTTAGGAATGTCACCATACGAAATGGTTTTCAACCAAAAGCCACGCAAACCAATAATGTTTACAGCAAATTCCCATAAAAACGCACAAGGTTATTGTCAACCAAATAAAGACTCAATTTGTTATAACCTACCATTACATACGCACGATGAAGATCATTTTCATCACCCACAAATCCTTAAATTAGCCTCCGGTACACACACCGAATGGATTTTAAATAGAGATAAGAAACACAATGAAATTTACCAAAAAATAACGAAAAAGTTATTACAAAGACAAAACATAAATGAACAAATCAATTCACGTTTTACACCAGCTTCCGATTTAAAAATTGGAACATTTGTTTTAATACCTAATTTTAATACTCAAAAAGGAATTTCTAAAAAATTACAACCCCTCCGAAAAGGACCCTATCAAATAATTGCAAAACCCACAGATGTCACATATAAAATTATCGACTCAAACAAAAAAGAAATCGTTCAGCATCGAAACAACCTATTACCTTATTACCCAAAAGAATACGCACTCCGCGAATTAACCCAATTATATTCTTTCACAGGATTAAAAATTATTCAAAACGAACCACATCTGAAAAACACAGAACAAAATGATAACCCCACCGAAAATCAAAACACAAAACCAATCGCTACCAAAAACAATACACAAAACCATAAAGAATCTCCAAAACAAAGAAAAAATAGAAAAATGACAGAACAAATAATACCCCAAGAAGAAATAGACAAATCAGAACATAGAAAGACAACAAGACTCCGAAATCAACCACGTAAAAACTACAAAATGTTCATCCCCCAATCTAAAATATTAAAGAAAGTAGAATTTAAAAAGTAATTTTAAAATTTTATACTTCACAATCTTGAAACCTCCGTAACATTTTTCATTTCAATTTTCAAAATAACATGCTCACAAGTACGCAATAATTCTAGTTCAAAATAGACCAATAGGATTCATCCAATCCGCCACTTTCTCTAACTCAAACTAAGATCAATTAGACGAATAATCTAGAACTCCAGGCACATCTCTAACTATAACTTTACAACCTCCAGGTCAAAAATAAGCAAACCACTCCAACTTGACAGCTAAAATAAATATCACCATAATACCGTACCCCTCCCTTATCTAATAACCCAAAGATCAACAATATTTCCCCAACTCAGACCACGAATACCCCCAAAACAAATTTGATAACTTAGCCTAAAGTCACAAAATGAAGATTTTAATTAGCCTAAAGTATAAAAATCTCACCATACCCCGGATCATTTGACAAACAAAAATAAAGAAAAAGACGACCTCCCAGTCACCATGAAAATTGCCCCCAACAATTTTTTACGAAACTCAACCCACTTGTCAAAAAACTAATAAATAATTCGACCACACTAGAAAATCGCCTCAAACAGCAAAAAATATTCGACAAAGAGATCATTTCTTAAATGCTTTTCTCTCAAACAGTCGCTCAAATATTTATCAATTTTAAACATTTTTTTTCAATACTTCAAGTCTTTATAATCTTTCTTTTTGATATCATCGAATCTTTTCTAATAATCATAATAATTTTTTGTAACATTTTTTTAATTTTCTACACAATAATTGAACTATTCCTCCAACTTTCCAAAACCCTTGAATATATCCACAGGTACGATTTTAACAACTTGTCTAAATGATACGAACAATTTTCAGTAGAACTGATATTTTTTTATTGTTTGTAATTTTCATAACATTTCTATCATCCCTCATTTTGACAATATGTAAATGTATAAAGAAAGCAATCATTACATTTGCCCTAGCAACAATTTTTCTAATTCTTTTTTTAGAAGAATATTATAATAAACATAAACCCTCTCACTAAAGTAACAATTTAAAAATCCATCAAAAATTGCTACCCAACAGTCACAGAATCAGTCTTCACCGACATCATCCCAAGATAATCCAACACCACCTTCAACTACTCAAAACCCTCAAACATCTACACGAATTTCTTTTCAAGACAATCCATACACCTTTGAAGAAAGGCACGCTCGTTTATCTGAACCACTAGAACCAGTTCAACGACAAGCATCCCTAAGTGAACCAACATATAATCTTTACCCAACACTACCACAAGAACTAAGTAGAATACGAAACCTTAGTCAAAACCAAAACACAGCAGAAATAAATAGACAAATTATACATCCTCGACGAAATAGAAATTTTCAAACTCCCCGAGTTCATTTTGATATACCTCAATCCCCAACACAAACCACTCCAGAAAACACCACTGGTATCACACCAGAAACTCCTACACTTTTTTCACAACGAAGCACTTCAAGTCTACCTTCAGACTACTTAGGTTCAACACCAACATCTGAACAGATACGTGAAAATCCCTTTAACCCCCCAAACCTAACATCACGACTGCCATATTGGACTACAAATTCATTCACACAAGGTGAACCAAATTTAGTCAATGACCCCATAGATATTTCTACGGATACAACAACATCCTCATCACTACCAGAAACATTATCACTACCATCAACACCATCAATAAGTCAATTTTCACCACTACCCTTTAACTTAAATTTTCCAAATAATCTCGACGCCAGATATCGAGAACAATCATCAATAAATATTCCTTTAAGATTAGATTGGAATACATTCACAGCACCTCCACCACTATTTGGACAACATCAAGAAAGTAACCGCCTTCATAACTGGGCACTTAATAGATTACAATATCGCCAAGATATTCACAACGATATCCGTGATCACAATATTCAAATACTCCAACAAAACAGTTTACAATTAAAATTTGAAATCACAGTTAAGTTAAATAATATTACCCAACATCCCTACCCATTAAATCCACCTAACATAACAGCTCAATCACTACCACCACCGTTTATAACTACTGAAGTAATATACAAATACGACAGATACACTAAAAACACAATTGGTTACATTACATTTTATAATCCATACTCAGGATTATCATACACATGTATATTCTAAAATTATTAATTTTTCTCCAAACCCTTTTTCTAATAACCTCAAATCAAAATATAAACCCTTCCCCTCGTACAGGACCACAAGATTTATTAGTAACACATTACGATTGCGAAGAAAATGAACAAAAAACACTACATAAATATGCAATCAATCAGGTATCACAATGTGAAACAGAACCACAAGCTATAGAAACCACAGATATAATAGCAACACTCTATTCAAAAGCCCGAGCAACAACAGTTACAGGTTATAAATTCACAGCAACATTTTCCGAAAAGAAAGTACATTGTTCACAAGTCTCGAACGGAAACAAAAACCGACTTGACCATGAATCATTCTACCAAAGTAATATAGAACGTCTTTTACATCTCAATCCCGACGATTGTAAAAATGAATTACTTAGACTAAACATCACAAAAAATAAAAACTCCCAAAGAAAATTAGTTAATTTTCAAGTTTTTTCAGACTCTGTACATCAATCACAACTTGAAAGACACCAAGGACATATAAGACTAGACGAAAAATACCCGTATAACGGCGCACACGGACGATTAACCTATGACCTACATGATAAACACTGGATACCACACATTGGTATAAATAACCCATCAAACTGCAAAGCAGACACAAAAAATAAAGGATACCAAGAAATAATGTTTTTCGATTGGAAAATACAACTCGAAAAAATACAACTCACACGAGATTTATCTGATAATACAATGATCTATCAAGGAATCCGACTACCTTGTAAAAATGATCAAGGATATTGCGACCCTACAACGAGAACACAAGCAACAATTGTTTGGTTCCCCGAAGACACATGTACAACATTTCAAGTAGCAAAAATACACGCTCGTATGATAAAATTTCACGAAAAATATTTCATACAATCAATTCCATATGAACAAGTCCATCCATCACGCAAACTAAGTTCCGATTTTCGAAACATAGACAATATAGAAAATAAATTGACACGTTTTCAAATATATCAAGAAACAGAACTTGCATGTAAATACAGGAATCCACTTCACAGAACACAATACTCTGAAATATTAGTTGAATATGAAAAAGGATTCGACATGACCACTGGTAAAGTAAAAATCGACCCATACGCCACAGGTCATCCTCTAAACGAAGGAACATCCTATATACCAGTTAATTTTGAAAAAAGCAACGGACAACCTGGTGGACATCTAAAACCTTATGACACCAGAAGCACACGCTTACAAGAATTATCACTAATGAATACTACATATTTTGGTAATATCCACTATGATATTCATTTGGATATGAAACTAGACTATACAATTAGCCGCATTTTTCAAGAAATGTCACTCTCTGAATTAGAAACACTACATCAACTATGCGAATTAGAACGAACACAAATACTACAATCACTTGCACTAGCAGTATTAAAAATACCCTACGCAGGATACTTATTATCAGGAAATAGATCAAATTTTTTAGACTACGAAGGAAACATCTTATGGTTTTATACTTGTACTAAAAAAGTATCACCACTATACGTTTTTGAAGATAAACGATGTTATAAAAGAATTCCTATCTTTTATAAGAATAAAGTACATTTCGTGGATACACTTTCACGAAGAACATATTTCTGGGATACCGCAGTCCCATGTGGATCAGAAAATAGCCACAATGTAGTACAACTAAACCCTGATGAAAACAAATATTATCTTCTCACTCCATATCCCACATTAATGCAATCACTCAAAAAATTTTCACCAGAAAGCATTCGCGCTATTGCTCGAAACCCAAATATAGACTTACAATCAATAGGAATCTATTCAAAATCAGATATTCAACATCACATTAGAACACAACAATTCCAAGAATTATTAACACAAATGGACACTATACAAAGACAATCAATAGACCAAAACTTACGCAAACTTGCAGAAACCGCAGGATTTGCCGATATCTACACCCAAGACTATAGCGGATATTTTAAAGACATAAAAGATTATATATATCTAAACGGCGAAAAATACCGTCCCCAAGATATATCACCAATTAACATTTTTAGCTTTGTTACACTCAAAAATGAGATCCTAGATTTTCTAGGATGGCCCTACTACATCTTAGAAAAATTGACTATTTTATACGCAATGTTTAACTTTATTGGATTTCTTTTCTCACTCTTAAAAGGAATCTACAATACATGTGCTATACACACACAAGTAAACAGACAAGCAAGCGTAGCACGCATACTCTTTGCAGGATTTTTTGGAATTTTTTCCACATCTATAAACAAAATTCTTTTAGACGCACAAATAAAAGAATATAACACAAAAATAACAACACGACAAAATACATACGACGAAGAACATAACAATGTCGACACACAGCCAACGGCACCACAATTACCACCCCTACCAAATAACCATCCACTATCCCTAGCCCCGCGAAATTTTAGAAATTTAGCAATCACACATAATCCAAATTTTCGACTCACCACATCACAAAGTCCCGTCCAACATATAATGACACATCCATCACAAGATGATAATACTTATGAACAAATTATTGAACAGCCCCATACCACCGCTTTTCAATCTCAAAATAATAATTTTTTTAGCCCACGATGAGCCGCCAACTTGGATCACTCCATCGATCAAATTCCCATCCAACCAACCTTACCTCTTCAATCCCAATAATACCACTTTTTGCTTTTCCGCCACCCGATTTTCCATCTAGCAATGTAACATCAGGCATGAATTCCGACACTAACTCACAAATTTCAGTTTTATACTCCATTTCACAGCTAAATAACCCGAATATTGAAACCCCCGACGAATTTGCCGACTCAGAACCATCTCCATCCAATAATTTTCATAACCCTTCTCATTTTTCTCAACCTCCTTTTCAACCCATATTATCAAATAACCCTGACCCAATCACTCCTACACCCTCTTATGCTTCCCAAGTTACCCCAACCTACTCCTCATACCATTCTGACCAATCATCTCCAGACACCCCCCGAATCTCCCCAGAGCTAGACAATTTTATTACCCTCCAACAACAACCCTACCACCTTAACACCCCGACCATAAACCAAATCTCCTCCACTACAAATTCATCCAATCCCCCTACACCCTCTTCAAATTATACCGAATCATTAGCACCATCATCCACATCAACTGAATCCTCACTCAACACTAATAGAGCTTATCGCACTTTTAAAAGAAAGTTCCCCAACCATCCTTTCCCAGCAAAACCAGGAACAGCCCGAGAATACATCAACCACCCCCAACATACTAACACTAGAGAATTTTTAGCCATCACTTTACCCTCATTTCCACAATACACCTTAAACACCCCTCATGACGCTAACGAAACACGCAACTTTGTAGACGAATACGTTTTAATGCCCACTCTCTCTTGGACCTCATACTATCATTTCACTAACCCTCTTTGCTTACCTTTAACTAACACATCCATTGATATAGACCGAAACAAAGACATGCTATATCGACTAACTACACCACTCACCGCTAGACAATTTACTTACGTTGGATATAAAAAATCACTAAAAATACACACTGCACCTAGAGCTAACGAATACACACTAGAATACTATGATCACAACATCATCAGAGCTAACCAAGATCAATTCTTAGACGACGATCGCTTCGCTAACCCACAAATCACCGAGAAATTTTTCATCAAGACACCATATGTATTTACACTAAACATCTTCGACCGAAAGTTTGATCACATTATTTCAGAAGCACTAACAAGCACACAAGCGTACGAAAGTTTTAAAGAACGCTTCCAAATCTTTTCACTAACCTTTCATTTCCTTGCACCACACGAAAGAGATTTACACTGCTCACACGATATTATGTTGCGAACTAAACAAACACATACATACAGTTACTATCGTTTCATCCAAAATCACTTTGACCTCCACACACCCTCTAGACAACCACACCATCGCTTTCAATTCATCAATTCAAAATACACTTCACCGTATTTCCTAAATTTCACATATTGTATTAAAAATACTAACCTTCATGGTATTCTTCGTAATTATGACCCCATAACCCAAATGTATATTTTCTGCCCCATCACCAAGACCTTCAACGCAGAAGAATCCCGACCCTTCCTTATCCCGCACGAGTTTGTACAGCCTATAGAAATCCCCATTTTAGAATTCACCCACAACACTAAATTTAACCACAAGTTATATAACTTAATCCAAAACACACCTTATGAGTTTGCAGTAGGCACTGAAGAACTAACCACTATTAAGGCACTTCAATTGCTTTGGCCACTACTTCAAACTAAAAATATCATCCGCATCTTAGCTAAACTACTAACAACTTCAGAACTAATTCACGATATCTTCCCCCACGGTTTTTTCCCCGACGACTAACAGGTAAGTATGAACTAAATGAATATTACTAACTAATTAAAATATTGAAAAACTCACCATTCCTTATTCATGTTTTCTTTAGATTTTTAGCCTTCATCTTCAATCATCTGAAAAATTCACAAAAGAAAAATAAAAAATAGCAAACTTCTTCAAAACTATTTAAAACCCTATTTAACTTTTGCACCAACAATTAAATAAATATAATACCAATGCAGTAAATTAATTTATAAAATTTTCCCCTAAAAGCAGTAAATCTACATATGATGAAAATTTGTATCTTAAAATTCCCCCATTACTAGCAGTAAATTTCCAAATTCTATGCAGTAAATTAATAAAATGCAATTGCAGTACTAACCTTTTGATATTTTCATTCATTCGCACAGAAATTCTATCCACACTCGCACAGCTCGCCCACGAAGAATTGTTTAAAATAATGAATTTCAGTTTCAAGTTTTCACACTCAACAACTCTAACAAATAATAACAAGTTTCAAACTTTCCTTTAACCCGGTTGGAAAGGAATCATATACTAAACAAAACTAACCAACGCAGCTTACTAAATACCACAAATCATAAAATAACAGCATGACTAAGAAAAGGAAACCAACGGTACCCAAACCGGATTAACCCAGTTTAAAACTGGATAATTTATTCTTTTGAAGACTATTACAAAGTCTTAGAAAGAAATAATAAAACACAAAAAAGTCAAAAGACAAACCCATACCACAAACAATTTGCTTTTTGGAAAAAGTACATAACCAACAAAACATAAGTAAAACCACAACAAACCCAACATAAAATGTTGTCACATAACAGGACCCCTCATAAAAACCGCATGAAATCATACTCCCACACCTGGCCTAACCCACCAGGAAAGGACGTCCTGAGCATGCTCTATAGCCGGCCTAACCCACCGTGCTACATCCACGCTTTGTGACCACACCTTTATTTTTAATAAGAGCTACTCAAGGGTGAGTAACTCTTCAAAATAACCGAACTAAAACAAAAAGCTTTTGTGAAAACAACTAACTAAAATCATAATTAAAAAAAATATTAAATTAATAAAAGTTTTATAAAATGTAAAATCACATGATGCAATATATAGATCAGAATACAACACCAAGGACGAACATCAAAAGACAAGACGACCTCACTACACTCGAGAGAGAATGACCAACTATAATCGATATGCCGCTCACAATCACAACTCAAAGGATTTAGAGTACGACTTGACCTCGCAGAAAAGGACTTCATTGAACTAGACCAATGACCACCTCGATGTTCAAGTATACGTACAGATCCGAGTAACCAGGCATCCCCTCCACGCACAATCTCCACGCCATTCCCGAGCTAGATCAAACACAAAAGAAGTTCTCTCCGAAGAACAGAAAAACCTGACATAGCCAACCATTCTGAAACCAGAATTGATGCTGTTGCAGAGACTCAGTCGTTGTCACAAGAAGAACACAACGTCTTGTGTCCTCAATTCCAGATCCCTGGAACTTCCTTAACAAAAAGGAAACAAAAGAAAAATGATGTTCGCCAAATACCAACGTCCATCATCCATCCTTGAACTACAAAAGAACTGTTCTAAAAAACTCTGTAAAACCCGGATGGGTGGAACCTGATCTAAACTATATTTTATGATTGGATAAATTAAATGTTTTACCAATGTAAAGTATTTAATATTAACCAATCATGATCCATCTAACTAACAACCCACTTATTTGTAAGTGCTGAAGTTACTTGTAATTTCAGCACCAGAGAGATTTGAATTTAACTTAGAAATTAGTTGGACTCTCCCGAGCACTTCAGCAGCCGCAATAAACCAGTATACCCTAGATCTATTGAGCCTAGCAGAGACTAGTTAAACAACCTGAGACTAGATAGTATAAGAGTAAGATTAGGATCGGTATTAGACTAAGAAGTTGCACGAATCTATCCGGCCGAAAATAAGATAGCGTGACGAGCAGACGGTGTACCCTATCCGAAATTACTCTATAAGTTATACACTTCGGTCCTAACACAGCTGGTTGTGGAATCTACAAATTACATCCGTACTGATTGCCTCGTACTGACTGCAGTTATTTTTTTTTACAAGTTATACAATTGTTCTTTTCTCTCGGCCTCAAGAAAATGTATCCGGAAATTCCTAACGCTTCTTAAAACAGCGGCGAACAGTTTTATTCTGATATAATAAACGAAATTTGTAAAAGTCATTAGTGCTGTTTGATTTTGACCGGAAAGTTTGTACCAAAGTTTATTCTGTTTTTTATCAAAGTTAACAAAACTTGTGATCAAAACTGTAGTTTTAGCCGGGATTCGGTTTTTCGATTATTCCTTTTCATGGATCTTTTTCCAGTTATTCCACTTTACTCAAATATAGTTTTTCATCAAAAACATTTTTCTTTAGTAGGTCAAATTCCAAAATTACCGGCCCGTTTTGTGAAGTAAAATCAACATACTTTCCGAAGATTGCATGATTACGAACATTTCTAGCTGTTTTCAACTTTCCTCCTCATTTGAATAACTAATTTACCCTGTTATAGTGAAATTAAATTTTGCTTGGTGACCAAATAACTATGTTGGAAAACTTTTTTTTTACCTTGCATCGTAACCTTGCATCGTTTGCCAAAACTGATGCCATTATAATTAGTATTTTTTCACCAATTTAGGTAGCAATTTCTATTATAACAGCAAAAATTGGAATCTTTTCTGCAACGATTACATCACATTATCATTCCCATAAAATCAATTCTTTTTTCCAATTCACTTGAAAAAAAAACTTTTTTCATAATTGCTATGAAACTTAATTTTGTCTAGACAGAATCCCCAGTAAATATGACTCACTAAAAGCATGAACCTATGTTTTATATGAAAAACCAGCCACAGCAACCTTACAATTTTAAATAGTTTTTATGCATTGTTATCATGAAGTAAATAAAAAATCTTCGGACAAAAATCAGTTTTGCAAGAGAATATTTTTAACTCTGTAAAAAAAGTTTAGATCAAAAATTATCTAAGACAATGAATTAAGACATTAGAAAATAATTAAATCTAAAATCAAGAGCAACAAAAAGGAATCAGTGCGACAATCAGTGAAAAAGAAATCAAGCATATAAGCATTTTTGATTTTCTCCATTTGTCGAACTTACCCCTCCCCCTGCTTAAGTAAATTAACGAAGTGCGGTAAGGGGCATCAGGGCGAATTTCAAAAAAAATGTCTGAACGTTGAAAAAAAAACAGGCCAAAATGGTCTTTCATTACGTTTTGATCAAAAACTTGCCACTTTCAGGTCGGTTGCCTAATGGTTACACACAGAGGAGGGACGTAGATTGAAGAAGTTAAACCACGGGTAATTTAAAAAAAAAAACCGAAAGATGACTTAGAAAGAATAAAAAAAACTGTGAAGAGAAAAAAGGTGAAAAGAAGTAACATTTTTCTAACCACATTAATTTTCGCTTAATACTATTCAACGTCTGTATAGAAAAAACAACGCTCAATATTTGAATTTACTATAAGTATTTCAAGTTGATTGACTAATTTTAGAAAAAAAACGGATAATAATCCATTATAGTCTATTTTAATCGATTATATTAAATTAAAATTGATTTTATTGTTTAGAAAAACAGTAAAATAATTATGTGTTTCAATCAATTATAATCGGTTGTTTTTGAGTTATGTAGTGATAAACTATGAAAAATCAGCTGAATCTATTATTTTTACGCCTTTAATCAATTACAATCACCAGATAGTAGATAAGAGGAGAAGCTTCAGTGCAGATGAGCATAGTTGAAACATCCAGAAAAATTTAACTCAATATAGCAGTCAGGGGCGGATCTATGATTTCCTCGAGGAGGGGGGTGCGGATTTTCAAAAAAAATTCGAAAATTTTGACGACCTTTTTTTTTTTTTAGGTCGACCAAATTGATTTTTCTTCGAGCTCTCCCAAAGCACTGTTTTGCCCCTATTTTGGCTTTTTGGCTAATTTTTCTGGGCCGCAGGCAAATTTTTGAAAAAAAAGCCGTTTTTGGGCACTTATTGAAAAATTTGAGAAAAAAATCGCGTTTTTTTTGGCGCGCGCTCCCCCTCAAAGTTAGTATATATTAGCGCCAAAGGCGCCCTAGAAAAATTTTAGGGTCGGTCGGCCAAAAATGGATTTCTGAAAAAGTATCAAAGGGGGGGGGGACCCTTTGGGTCGGCAGGGGGTCGAATCCCTATAGTTTGAAGCTTGAAATTTAAGAGAAGCTGGTTTTTAACTCAAATTGTAATGATCAGGTTAACGAGGTTCAGAAATCACTTCTAACTGAATTGGGTCAAGCTAATCCAACCAAAGTTTGAGCTGAGTACTTCGCATTAAAAAGCAACACGGCGATCAGCGGGGCTTCGACCTGATACAAGCAGTCTCTTCTCGGAGTTTACGATATCAAAAAACGGCTCTTTTCTTTTCCTTTCCCCCACTTGATATAAGCGCCAATTTTATGGTGTGATAATGAGTTTTAAACGTTAGGTTTGAAAATCAACTTTGTTACCAGCCTAATCAGTCCGCATGCATTTTTGTAGCAATCGGAAAAGTACAAAGAAAGGGCTGGAAAAAAATAAGCAGGCAGGAAACAGAAAAAAGCCCAGAAAACTAGTCTCTGTGTCCTTATTTCAGCACATTTTGAAAAAAGTCAAGATTGACTTTTTTGAATGGCCAAATCTTGTAATCAAAATCACAACTTAGCAGAAATCAATGAAAAATTTTTCAAAAAAAATTGCTTTCGAAACCTACTTTCATCTACGATGAAGTTTGTGAAAATTTTGCAAACAACCAATTTGGGTTATCTGATATATGCGCATTTCTTGCATGTTCAAAGCGCAAAAATTTTGACAAAACGCACTGATTTGTACATTTACGTCACATCATTGAAAATATAACGCTCAGGGTATTTTGAATACGTGCTGACATAATTTTTAACGCGTCAGATTTAATTGTTTATCGCTTCTTTGTACTTAAAAATAGAATGGCATTAATTGGTCGCAAAACGGTAGCTAAGAGGTATTTAACGAATTTAAAATTTCCACATTGATTGAATCGACACAAAAAAGAAAATCACGAAGACTAACAAGTCTCAGTTTGACATTTAAGTATCAATAAAAAAGATGCCATTTTTGACGGGTTTAATAACTCATAATATTTAAACGCATTTTTTTTCAACTCGTCTCTCAAAACTATCTCCGTAAGTGGAAAAATGGCCGAGTATTTGGCTCTTAATTAGCCATTTGGATTATTTAAAATTCAACTATCATGCAATAAAAATTGAGAGAAATTATGAATACAAGGAGGAAATTATGTACCACGAGAAAAAAAAAGTGAAGTTATTTTGTTATTTATACTCAACTGTATTTTTTTTTTCATTTAGATTTTTTTCATTTTTTCCATTTTTTGAATTTTTAACTATATCATGTGTGGGCAAGCTATGATCCACAGTATTTAGATATTGCAGAATTGTTGTTTTCAAACTAAAGTATTTGATTCATTAAGTTAGACAAGAAGTAAAGAACAGAACTGAAAGCTGGTCGAAGCTGGGCCTAAAAATGACCGATCAAAACATGGCTGGCAAAAATTGTCAGAGGACTACAAATGCTAATTTCGCACAGTGAAAAAACGCAGTGATTGATTTTTGAAGATAGATAAAGAATCATTTGGGGAATTTCTCCAACTGATAGTTTTGTGTGTTTTCTCCACTTTTTCCACTTGGCCTTTTGTTTGGAGCGACGACAATCAATTTTCACGACATCGATAGTAAAAAATGGGGAATTTTCCAGACAAAGAATCTGCAAGAATCTCTTGTGAAAATTCTCAAGACATGTGTTATCAATTTTCTTTTCAGTTCTTTGCTCTTTTCCCAGTTGCTGCGTATAAATTTAGCAACGATTTGATAGATAAAAATCCGTCCTTTTTTCGACCAGCATTTTGACCAGAATTTAAACTGCTGTCAAAACTTTCATAATTTGGTTTGATTTGAAAATTGAAGTTAAACTTCAATTTTGGGGCAATAAATTGCTGTGGGATAAAACGTCGCCAATTTTTTTTGAATGAATTCTCAAATCGTTTAGATTTTGTTCAATGCCTCCAATTCAATTTTATCTAATTTTTTTTTCAGATCTGATTCAATTTCTTCATTTTTTTGTAAATTGTGTATCAAATTGAATGATTTAGTTTTGCGAAAACTGAACATATAATACATTTATCTTTCAATAATCTGAGCTCAAATGCACTTACTTTTTTCCTCATGCGAGGCTTTATTTTAATTTCAAACTTAAGACCTTAAATTTTGCGTGAACTGAATTTTTCAGTCAGTTTTTGTTCAATTTTATAATCTTTTCAGCTCGATCCTCTTTTTTCGTACTCTTTTCTTTCCCTTTTTTCGAATAAATTTGCAGGTGATATGAAAGAGTGTCAAAATAGTGACAGAGGTATTCTATAATGCATTAGATGGCGTACATTATTCCACTGTAAAGCTACTTCAGATGTGTATATAAGGGGCTTAGCTTACGCAGTTTAAGAGTGCTTCCTTAAAATTAGCCAGGCCGGAAAATCATCAGAAAAAATCAATATAAAAAGTTTTTTATTATTTTTAATGAGGAAAACAATAAATAAAAAAATGCATGCCTATAATTTCTTTTTTTTCTTAAGTGAAAACGGCCCTGAACTCAAACAATTTGTCATTATTGCAAAATCTCAACAAAATATTTTCACGCTTCAATTAAAAATTTTTAGTGCTAGAATAGCTCATTTTTTGCGGTAACATTGCAGTTGTTGCGTTAGAAGTATTTAAACTGTAAGCAAATCCATTAACAGCGTAAACTTGCAATTTGTAATACCGAGGGCCTAATATTGGGGCTATATTCAATTTTGAGAATGACATTTTTATACCGGTTTAGTTTTGATTTATGATGGTACACGGGGAAAAGTTATACGGCTTAATTCAATTTATTGCATTAACTGAGAAAATTATGCATGGTTCAGAGGACCAACGCAGAAAAAACCAAGAGAAAAATAAATAATTGGTAGCTGAGCAAAAACATACAATAGGTTACAGTGGTGCGTTTCTTAGTAAAGAAAAAATTGATTTTTTTGAATTGGCTGCGAAGATTTTTTCGGATGATTTTTTAGGCTTTGAGACAATATTTTACTTCTATAATTCTTATTTCAGTTATTTCAAGAAATATAGTTATTTCACCTCCATTCAGATTAATATACCGGAGTAGCTTAAAAAATATATAATTAAGATAAACTAAGTATCTATCGGCCCATTTCGGTATCAAGAGACTCAAAGAGCAGTCGGAAAACTAAAACGCCAATTGCAGTGGATTATGGAATAAAGGAATTATTATGGCAAAAGTTTACATAATTCTGTTTTGTAAAATTTTTTTGACTGCATTTTGAAGTTTCTTAAGTTGTTTTCGGTGAAACTAAATGGTAATTTTAAAAATTATCTGAAGTAATTTTTGGTGAACTTGAGTGTAATTTCAAAAAAAATTAGGCTAAATTTCCAACTTTTTTCTCACGCACAGTTATATAATTTTATTTCTTATATGATAAACTTCTGCGATACTTCGTCAAAGCAATTTTCAGATTTTTTGCAAAAGTTTTATTGACAAGGAAGCGGGAAAAGAAATTTCGAAACCATGTTTATTTGGAGTGGGCCAAGTTTAGCGGCTTGTATAACCATTTTGCTTACTCGAAATTAGACTAAAAATCAAAAACTTGAAAACAATTTTCTGAAACTGAATTTCTTAAAATAAAATACTAAAATGCTGTTTGAATCATAATTTAAAGACCATTGTAATCTACCGAAATTCTACCGCTTTGATGAGAGATTTGTTGTAATGTGACTACTTTAAAATAGTTTCAAAAACAATTGGTTTTTTTGTAGAAAAATAGGGGAACTGTAAAGCTCAATCAGCAGAGAGTAATATTAAAACTTACAATGAGTCTGTTTGTTTATTTCGCCCAAAATAGCTTAAACAGCGCTAAGCAAATAAATTAAAGCTTTGTTGAAGATTCCCCAAGCGTTTTACAAACATCAATTTGTGCTCTCATAGTTTGAGATTTATGAGTTTGGAAGGATTAAATAAAAAGAACCCTTACAATTAATAAAAAGATAGATACATTTTTATTATTAACACATTTTCAACTTGATACAAGAAAAAAGCTTTTCACAGTTTTCGAAATATAGTCCAGGATAAAGATATAGTCGAACTGATTCCATATATCAGCTTTGTACAGCTAGCTTTTCTTATTGTCTGTAACAAGGTAACAGAAGTAGCGGAATATTTGTTCTCGGGGTGTTTTTTTCCTTCAGACAAATTTCGACTTTTTAACTAGCCATTTTTGACGAATTTTTTTTTATATCATTGAAAAAATATTGTTGTCCTGAAAAGATATTTCATCTGTGATTTTTTTTGTAGAGTTATGTGGTGTTAAACTTTGCCATTTTGCGTTCACATTAAGCGTTCACAAAAAATCCTTTTTTTTATTACAATTAAGTTTGTCATGTTATTACTGCTCCATAGATCTTAAAAAACAGTCATAACCTCAAGGCTTCACCCTGATACGAGCAGTCCTGTTAAAATTTCACACTCAAAAACTGACCAAATAGCTAGCATTTATTATTGAGCGTAATTAGCTGCTTTCAAATCAATGCACCTGATACATAATATCAGACGGATCACCTTTGGAGGCCAAACATTTCAACTGATTGAAGAAAAAAAGAAGAAAAGAAACCATAAAAGACAGTTTGGATCTTAGTCTCAAAAATGGTCTTGTTTAACTGTCCCAAGGCTCCCATTTGGTTTCAATAAAAAAATCCTCGTGACAATATTTTTCAGTTGCCAAAAAATGTCTCTGGTCAAAAAGTCTCGTTACGAGCAAAAAATAAGAACAAGTCATTCAGCTAAAGATTGATACAACTTATTGTAAAACGCTGTTTTAATAAACCTCGCACAAATGAACAATATTTATGAAATCAAACGGATTATTTCAAACAAGTTATTTCAAATTGGGTTAGGATTAGAAAAAAGTTGCTGAGAATTAATATGGTGCAATTTTTTCTCCGACAATTTTAACCAAAATTTTACCCCAAAAATGGGTCATTTTGGTTGTTTTAAAGTAATCAAAAATCAAGCAACAACTAGTGAGTTAAATGATGAGAAAAAAGTACCTAAAAAGCTTCTTACAAACTACTCAGCTCAACAAAGTTCTAGAAGGGTTAAACTTGAAAAAAATTGCTTAAACTTTGGAATTTTATTCTTAAGTAAAAATATTAATTTTTATACACTAAAAATGTCCTTTTTTGCTACTTTTTTTTCCTATCTCATCAATTAAGTCGTTAGTTTTAGCGTAATTCTTGTTTTATTTAAAAAAAAAACAAAATGACCCATTTTTGTGCTCAAACTTTGATTGAAATTTTCCCAGAAAAATTTGACGCATAATAATTCTTATGGTGAAATCTTAAGGAAATTTTGCTCCCTTCCCTTTTTGTCTAACTGAAACTCAACTTCAGAACTTCAGAAAACTTCTTTGAAATTTCCATTTTTCTTCGTTTTGTCACGATAACTGAAATCAGCACTGTACCCTCAAATCTGTTGGAGCGGGGTTGAGGATGTTAACTTGGTACTGAGTTGAGGAAGCTTCAAACAAAACAGAATCGAGATTCTTAAACGCAGCGTTCAAACGTAAATTAAACGCTGAGATGGAGGATCTTATGATCTGATGTGGCCGATATTATTTTGATCTGGTAGAAAAACTCATAAAACATTTCGACTCTTAAAACCTTTGCTTACATAGAAAGCAAATACAAGACTACTGGTATCAGGTCAAAGGCCTGAATGTTCAGACTGCTTTTAAGGTCTATGGAGCAGTAATAACATGCAAAAATTGAATGTAAAAAAAAGATTTTTTTTTAATGAGATTTTTCGTGACAATGATCGGCAACGGAATATTTATGCTCAATTTGGGTTTTTTCCTTCAGACAAATTTCGACTTTTTAACTAGCCATTTTTGACGGAATTTTTGTGGTTATCATTCGAAAACTATTGTTGTCCTGAGCTAAATTTGAAAAAATATTTTACCTGTGCTTATTTTTGTTAAGTTATGGGAGCTTCAGGATTGTCATTTTGGGCCAATTTGGACAATAAACGCGCGATATATTTTTCGCTATTAACGCGTAAGCAGAGATTTAATCCGTCTTAGAAATCGTTCTAAATTGGTTCAAGGAAGTTTATATGCCACAATTGATTTGGTAATAGGAGCAAAATCTACCACTTTGTACTTCATAAGGCGCGGGGGTGGATGTTTTTTGCAAAAAAAAAATCCAATTTTTTTTTAAAGTTTAAATTTTATTTCACTATATTTAAATTTTTAAAGTTATTACTGCTCAATAGACCTTAAAAGGCAGTCTGAACATTCAGGGCTTCGCCCTGATACGAGCAGTCTTGTTTGAATATATGAGATCTTTTGTCAGATGGGATTGTATTGTGTATAGGGATAATCATACATTTCACCCTCAAACATTTCACCCCTCAAGTTTTTAGCCCATAGACTATTTGCTGTTGGGTTGTTATTTGTTGAGTCCTTCAGTACAGATATGAGAATTGTTTCTGAAAACGTCTGATGACGGCTATGGGCACAAAGTACCAACGAGGGTGCAGAGCTTACACCGCATGGCGCGCACAAGGCGATTCCGTGAAATTTGTCAATTTAAAAAAAAAACTTGAAGCTTTTTCGCTCAGCATAAAGGTAATGCTCACCTTTTCCTACTTATTTTTCATTTTCGTTTCAAAAACCAATTCAAAAGGCTTCTATAAGCGCACTTGTAATGCGATATCCCCGTTTCATTTTTGCCACTAATTGTGGGGAGAAAACATTTGAAATATCATACTTATAAAAGCTAGACAGGTCAGATGTCGTTTAATTTGGAACAAAGAGACTAAAAAAGCTCATTTGTTAGACAAAAATAAAATACTAATTTGAGACTCAAAAAAGTTCATTCCTATTAAGGATCATGTGAACAAACTCAGATCTTAAAAAAAGTTGGAAGAAATTGAACCAAAACTGTTTTGATTTTGATATAAAATAGTTTTTTTTTCAACCTGGAGCACTGAAACTGCAATAAGAGATGATACGAAATGATATGCAAAATGAATATACAAAATAAGTAAATGAATATGTAAATGAATATACAAAATGATACAAAATTTAGATTTTAAATTTTGCTCAAATCAGATTTTCAAAAATAATTGTCGCTCTAGGTACACTGGCAGCCCAGGACAAGGTTAAATATTACAAGGTTTTTCTTTTTGCAAATAAACTTACCCTAAACTTTCAAACTTTGCTCAAATTTTTTTAAAAAAAACTAGTTTTTGTTATACTTTAAAGTTGTTTAAGTTCCAAAATGAAAAGATTAGACCCATTTTAGATAACTCAGACTTGCATTATACTTTCTTGTCCGAGCGCTGTTGTTTCGTATATTTTCTTTTTGATTAAAAACTAAGAACGACACAAATTGAAGGCAGGAAATTAGAACGAGACCCCGCTGATATAATTCGGCCTAATGATTGTGCCCACTTAAAGGGGGGTTGATTAAAAGGTACAAATAAGAAAATAATGACTCGGACAAAATAGGGAGATCCATATGAGTACGACATTTAATGTCTCGATACACAAAAATGGTCCAAATTTTTATTCTCAAGCTGTTTCTATTTCAAAGTATTCGTGGAATTAGAATTTCAAATAATACTGTGAAAACGCCCTGTTAGCATGCGCGACGGTTAATCAAAAAAAATTTCGACACGATTATTCTTAAAGGAATCAATACGGGATCACTACAACCTAAGTTAGTGGATATACTAATATGCATGTATCATTCAAGTATAGTTTTTCTTTCTTTGGCGGATCAGTGGTCGTTATAAGCAATTTTTAAAACTTTTTTCCCGCATATTGTCACGTCTGAGCATGGCTGATAGCTTAAAAATTACTCAATTTAAATTAAAAACCCATGGGTTATCCTTCTGTAAAAATTCTGCTCGTTTGCTTTACTCGCTCGAAATTGAACAAAAACTCAAAATATTCAAATTAGTTTTTCTTAACACTCGGTCAATTAAGAAAAAAGTTCTGATGTCGTCCAAATCAGGGCTAAAAAGGCTTTAAAGTGATATAGAAGTGATATAGCATTCTTACCATTCTGATGGTTATTTGGGATATCTTCTCTTGGTTGAAAAACAAAAAAAGCTGCTCGCTGGCTTTTCTGCTTCAATATTAGACAAAAAATCAAAAGTTTCAAGCCGGTTTCTCTCAACACTGGGAAAAATTGATGGGAATTGTTAAATGTTTTTCGAATCACGACTGAAAAACTTTGAAGTGATATATCATTCAACCTAGTCTATTGATTGTTTGTGGTATCTCCCCTAATACAAAGTTCCTCCCCTTTTTCAAAGGTTGAACTAAAAACCACCTCAAATCAATTTGATGTGGTTTAAACTGCCGCCAAAACTGTGATAGGAACAAAGATATAGCGCATAACCACACCGGAGTTTCAATGATAAAAATTGTTCACAATGGAAAATCATTTTTTAAGTTTATATCATTAGAATCAAATAGTTTTAGAAAATTGGACTATTTTTGCAAATTTGATTATATCGTCTCTATAATCGATTGTTTTCGTAAAATTATGATCAATTTAAATAAATTAAAATCGGTTTTATTGCAATTGAAAAGTATTATAAATGACTTATTGGATTATGATCTCAACCATGTTTTTCTTTTTGGAAGATTACTCAATACATAATGCCGTTCTCCATCTACCCCTCCCCCTAGTTTGCCACCACCTGAACTACACCATTCCCCCCGCATCACCGCCCCTCACGCTGACAAGTGTAGAGTAGGGTTCTATGCGGCAGGTTCAAGGAAGGACATCAATTGGGCTAGAGATCATTTAAAAACGTTAGCCAAAAATTTGAGAAACTACAAAACTGCCAAATCAGAAATTGTTATAAAAAGCTGAGAACAAGATAAAAGTTTTCTAGGCCAAATTAAATCTAACTTTATCTGAAGCGACTTCTTTTAAGCAAAAAACCGTTATGCTTTTTTTTCTTAAACTGCACTGTTTATGAAACTTTCAGACTAATTTTTATAGAAAACGATCATAATCCATACTATTCAATTGGAACCGATCAAATTGGTTTTTATTGATGCGGCAAAAATTAAGAAAATAGTCTTTTTTCAATCAATTGTAATCGATCTTTTAAAAGTTTTTTACAGACTGACAATCAAAACCGAATGTAATGGATTTTTTTTTATCCATGATATTTCAGTCCAGGTAATTATTCCAAACTGGCCAAACTGGCACTTTTAAAGTCTTGATATTTTTGTGCGAAAAGATTTTAGGCTAGTATATTTTCAATCTTACCTAAATTTGTGATCAATCTTACAAAAATATCACATATCAAAAATATCACAAAGATCAAATCAAGAAAAAATAGTGGAAAAAAACAATCATCACATTTCATTTTTTTGTAAAATTTTAAAACTTTTTTCGACCCAAAACTTTTCTATCGGGACTTCAGGGCTTAACCCAGATGCAAATGGTTTTTTTTATGTTTAAAACGACGTTATTTTTCAAATTACGAGATTCATGTATTCCATTCATTCCATTGAACATCATTCATCACTGTTCTAGTTCAAATAAAAAGCCTCAAAATATTCATAATTTGGTGATTTAATAAATCCCATTGACGAAATTCCCCGTCCTGTGAAATGACAATTTAATCTACAGGAAAGGGTTGGCTTAAGACTTAAATAAGACTTTATTAGCCTCTTTTCATCCCATCACATACCATCAGTTCCTCATCAGTCTTTTGTTATAATCTAAATTATAACTAGAATTATTTGGTCTGTAACGCTACGGTAATGAAATGGTGGACGAAAAACTACCCGCTGCTAACAGTGAAACAAGCTCGGACTGAATTAATGCATCTTTTTAAACCGCGCAACGGGGCTACCGTAACAATGTGAAAATATTGTGAAAACCAAACGAAAAATTCCCTGGCATAATTAATGAAGAATAATTATGAGAGCCAAAAAATGGGGAAAAACACCTTATCCAGAAATCGAGTCCATGAAAAATTAAATTTGAAACTTTCTTGTAGCTAAAAAATAAAAACTGAATCTATACTTATATATGTGCAACATAAAAAGCATTTCAACTACATTTTACGGCGAAAAGAAACAAAGTTTTGTGGTACAAAATTTGACATTTAAACATCAATTTGGCCATTTGACTTTGATAAATGAAGCAATTACCATTTTTGCTGGCAGCGAATGGTTTGATGAAATTCAACACTGGCTGGTAAAAAATGAAGTGCTGATTGGTGATTAACACACCTTCCTTATGTTGTTTCATTCCAGGGCTCTGTTTCATAATCCTCTTTATTCCGAATAACGCCTAACAAGATGATAAATATATCCCTTTGTTTGACGCTGCGTGTGTGTGTGGGGAGGGGGGAAGGAGCATTACTTCAAAAAAGCATTACTCTATATATATTTTTGAATTTCACCTAATCATTTTGTGCCAAAAAACTACTTCAAATGTCTTAGTATGCAGTCATAACACTCAGTGGGTTACCCTGGTACGATGTGCTTGATCCAGTCTTGTCTTAATGTATCTGATTTGCGTCCAAACCCCCCCCCCCCCTAAATCTGAACTCGAGCGCAATTAGGTCAATATTGAGTGAAAACAAATGAGCCTGTATTCTGGCAGGTTGAAAAATGACCGAAAACACAACAAAATTGAATCAATATTTTAGAATTTTTTTTTTTGATAAAAACAAAATAGCAAAAAATTGTTAGCTCCAAAAGGCCAAAGTTTCGTTTTTTGATCCTCTGCGCCTCTATTCGGTGAAACTAGTGTTGCTTTTGAAGCAACGTTTTACATTACTCTACATAGTTTTTCTCGCAAAATCAAACATCGCATATTCTTTGATTTTCACAGGTACACACCAATTCCCATATTTATTATTTGAAAAAAAAACCATGTAAAACTTTCATAACTTTCGCAGTAACCTTTCATCTTTTTTGTTATATATTTGTAAAAACAACAGATTACTGGAAAAAACTAGATGGCGTACATCGTTGTGGTCAGCTTCGAATCACATTAAAAAATCATTGATAACAAAGATCGAAACGTTTTCTGATTTAATGTTCAATTTAGAATTCATCTCAATTCTTACCAATTCAAATTTTAATTAGACAAAGAGCATGAAAAAATGGCTAATCATAATTAAAAAATAAAATTCATGTTCATGAGTTCTATGGAAACAACTTTTGGGTATAATCATAATTCTCATTTTCTAGAAGGAAATTATGTGAACTCCTACCAGTGACAGGCGAATCTAGCTCAAAGGACAATCAGAATCAAGACTTCTCAAATGGTGTCATCGAGTGTTAGGCAATTTTTTTATTTTGGTTTAAAATTCGGAGTATCATCAATGGAAATTGTATGACTAGCAATTTTTTTGTTAACGACAACAAATAAGTAGTGTGGAAATTGTTCCGTAAAAAAATTGTTTTCTGGCAAAACAAATTTTGTTCTCAAAGTAAATTATTTTATTAGAAGCAAAATTTAATTTTTTGTGTTCATAGCGTAGTACTGTCGGAATGTAAAATTTTTTGTAAAAATTTTTGTCGAAATATAAAAGTTTTGTTTTCATTTGTGTATGACACTTTTAAGACAATTCAAGTTTTTTTTCTGTGCATTATAAATGCATATTGTCCAAATTTTGGTCACTCTATTTGTGAGTAATCTAAACGCATTTGTGTTTTACCAACAAAAACATTTTGAAAAACAAAAATAAAAAAAAACGAATTTTTCAGTTTATGAAAAAAACTCTAGTCAGAAAATTTCTATGGTTGAAAAATCACTAATCATAGACCTTAGATGCAATTTTCTGTAGATTCAGAATTGCATAAAAATTGCTTGACTAGAATTTTGGTCAATTTGGGATATTCGCATAAAAAATTACACCTTTTAAAAAACCAATAAACTATTATTTCTATTATTTTTTCAATAAATCATCTTTCGTGTGAAGTAAATAAATGAATGTCTCATCCAACTGATTTTTAAAAGTGAACAATGGAAAGTAATAGCAAAAGTCGTTGGCTTGTTTCTGCTATAGCGCCCATGACTTTTTCGAAACTTTTCTTTATTGCTCATAGTTTTTCAAGTAGCGTAATAACCAGTGCAATTTGATTGAGACTGCTTGTTTTAGGGCGATGCGTTCCTTCACTCAAATTACATGGATGAAAACCAATTATGAAGTAAAAAATTTGTCATTTTCTAAAATTTTGTCATTATAATCAATTTCTGTTGAAAGTTGAGTCCAAAAAAATATCATCATTACCGTCATTTTTTTGGTAAAACCATGATTCATTATAAGCCAATTCAAATCCACTATAAATGATTATTATGGATAATAATCTATGTATATTTTGCAAATTTTATTGCAAAATTTGCAGCAAGTCCCGCTTTTTTTGAATGCTGGAGGAGGAGGGTCGTTTTGCACGTGAAGGGAGGGAGGGGGGAGGGTCAGCGAGGGGAAGGGGGAGGGGGGTGGGACTATGTGTGTGTGTGTGTGTGTGTGTGTGTGTGTGTGTGTGTGTGTGAGTGAGTGTTTAATGTTGTTTGTGACGGGGACATACGATGCTAGAGAGTTGAAAATTGACAAAAATTGGAATAAGGAGGGTAAATACTGGTCAGCAAAAATTAGAAACTAATTATAGGTTTGAAAAAAAGTAAACAGAAAAATTGGAAACAAGATAACGATTTTCAAAGCCAAAATAAATCTCTATTTATCAATTGCAATTTGTTAAGCCAAAAGCAACAGCGAGTTTCAAATATACTGCACGGTGTTGCACGAAATCAGACTATTTTTTTGAACAAAAAGATAATGAAGGGATTTTAATGACTTTACGAAAAGTAGGGTTGTCACCTTTTTTCATCGGTTACAATTGAAACTTGTTTTTTTTTTTTGATTTTTCGTGACTGTCAATGCAGCTCCTATATAATAGAATTTTAAATGTGAGTTTTGCAGTGGCTATTGTGACCGACTGCCGAACATTCTTTGTAAATCGTTCTCTATTTGGGTTTTTGAAGTTGAATAATTAATAGCAATTTTTGAACTGCGCCTCTGGCAAAACGTAGAAGTATTTATTGCTTTAGTTGGACAATTGCAGCAAGTCTCAATTGAAATTGAAGCTTAGGTTAGCATGTAATCATTGACTGCGCACGCCCACGCGAACACGACAGAAATAATAAAAGATGACTTGATCGAAATTGTCTTGGTTAGCCCAAACTGTCCAATTGGGCATAGTAGTAAACGTTCAATTGAGATATGCTCTGAAAAATTTGCGATCACCATGAAAAATTTGGAATGAAAAAACCGGATTTTTTGATAAAATAAATTAAGGAAAAAAAATCATGGTCTGTTCACCAAAGAAAACAATCAAAATATGGTCTGTTCAGCTTTGTACGGAGATCTGCAGGCATACAGGCTAAATATTTAAATTATTTTTTTTCTAACTAAGAAATCATTCTTGAACATACAGCAACAAGTGACGTTCTTATCAAACATATATATGTGAAACCCATTTGCAATCTATTTTTAGCTGTTTCACAATATATTTTTTAATTGAACAAAAAATTTTCTAAAACGACTCTATAAGTAAAATTTGTTGCTAATTTTGTGAAACTGAAACTGTTTGCATAAATAAATTTGAAACAAATATTAAAAAATCGTATTAACAGCGTTTCTTAAACTAAAAACTTGTTTTATTGTTTTTTTTTCGAAAATTTGGTTTGCGGCAAAAAAGCGAGTTTTCCGCTTTCTTTAGCTTCCATTCGGCGTCCTAATTTTCGTTTTGAGAAACGACTTCTTAAATCAAGCTGAGTTGGGAACTCCGGAATTAGAGCCAAAAGCAATATCAAGCGGAAAACAATATAGTAGCGGAAAACAATATCATAGCGGAAAACAATATAAAGTTATGAGCACTGTTTTGTTGTTTGTGTTTTAAATCGTGTTTCCTTTTTCTTGCATTGTTCTAAAGTATGATTTGAAATTTTTTTTATTATAAAATAGGTCTTAAGAAAAATTGTTTATTCAGCAGTCAGTTTTTAAATTGATTCTAAAAATGTTTTCAAGCCTGCTTGATTTTGAATTTTGAAGCTATTTAAATTGTTAATCGAAATTTTTATTACCATTTGAAGCTACCATTTTGTTTCCTGATTTCACGTTTTGTGGATTTACCAGATACGAGGGTCTAGTCTAAAAAGTGGTATTCAACGGCAGAAATGTGATATGCTTGCCGTTGTGGAGTTTCAAGGACATAATCAAAAATATTTGGTTTTTAATAGTCACTCAAAAATTTAAAAAAAAAGTTTTTATGGAATAAAAATCGACTATAAGAATTCTATTTTTCAATGCGAAAAAAAAAGATCCATTATCAGTCGATTAGAATCTTTTTAAATTTTTTTTCCGTATGAAATTTTCATGTAGTTTAATCGATTATAGTGATTTATTTTCAGTTTTCAGTGCTTTTTAAATTTTTTGTAATCGTTCACAACATAATTTCACTTCATGATTTTGATTTATTTTTTGACGTCACTTTGATGCCTCCACTCATTAAACTAACAAAATATCAAACTGCAAAGTAAAAAATTTTTGCGGGAAGTCAACTTTCATAGATTTTGTGTAGAACAAAATCAAAATCGATTATAAGGAGGAAAAAACTGGATAATCGATTATAATGTGTTTCAATTGATCTTTTGGAATGAATGTTGTTCGTTTATCTTGAACCATGTAATCTAAGTTGTCTAAAATTTGCCATGATAATCAATTTTTAGCCACGAAACATCGGTTCGGGTTGTATGTGGATTCAACAGAGACTGTAAGTGGAACTTTTTACGAATGATGATAAGCAGCTACAAACGTCGAAGTCATTTGTAGTTGAAATTAGGGGTAGCGAAAGCTCATTTTTGTACTTTTAAGTTACAAATCCATTGGAAATCCATCATAACATGCCCGACAAAAACTCTATAATGATGTAAATATGATTTTGAGTTTATATTTTAGTTGAAGCAAATTTCACTCTGTAAAATTGGATATTTTTTAAATATTGACCTGGTATACGCTTTTGATGATTTCTTCTTTGTTTTTTTTTATTAATCTAATCACAGAATATCAACCAAAGTTACTTTAACAATGCAACAGTGTTTTACCTGTGTTTGTTAGAAGATGGAAGGTAGCAGCGAAGATAAAATAACTCAAATGCATTTTCGTCCTCAAATTGGAATAAGAAATAAAATATCGGCTCTTTAGTATCCCTTTCTGCTATTAGTAAAATGAATGGTATTGTAGTAAAGAATTATGTCAGTGTTTTGACTTACTGAAATAATGAGGTATGGTAAAGATATATGTTAATATGTTTTATTTTACCAACAAAAAGTAGGCGTGGGATTAATCGATTATTTTTTGAGCTTTTTTAGCTTTTCAGGTAAAGGATAATCAATCACTAAAATCACAATGGCTCTTTCCATTGTAAATAATTTGAAGGCTGAATATAGAATTAAACTAAAGCGCAGAATTCGATTTCAAGTTTTTTTCCTATCTTGTGAAGTGATTTTAAAATAAAAAAAAATGTTATTCGCGTTTCAAATAAGTGATGCGTTCTTAAAACGATACTAGAAAAACCTTTTAACTAGGTACAACAAGGTTTGACGATTTCAAAAACCGATTGACGTAATAAATAGGATTGTATTCCATTTTTCCAAGAAGCCTTTTATAATCAGAAAAGAAAGGGTTTAAATGTGATAACTGAAATGTCGAAAAGCCTTTGAACGTTTTCGTAATTTTGGGAAATATTTTTCGCGATGGTAGATATTCTTTTAGCTAGAATTCCAGGAAAGAAAAAATATTAGTGCTTTTGTTTATTTTTGTTGTTCTATGTTTACTCAAAGGTAAAATCGCCCAAGACAAAGAACGGGTATTGTTAATTGGGTGAAAATAAGCAAAATAAACACAAATAATGCATTTTGAAATCCCAGAAGACGCGTGAAATTTAAATAAGACTATGAATACGATTTGCTTGAATAAATCTAGCCATTGACGGAAGGTGAAAAACCAAAATATTTGCAATAAATTTTGAGAATGAATTAAATGTAGCTGTTATTTATAGTAAAAAGTAAAAGTTAGTGAACTCTGAAGTTCGAACAATTTTATTGCAAAACTCATGGCGACCAAAATTTGAAATTATTTTTTCATATTATTTCTAGATTTTCTAAGCTATTCAAAAGAGACGGGTTGAAAAAAAAATTTTCAAAAGATGAATGCCCACAGTCATTCACAACAAATTTTTTAAAATTTTTTAAATCCCTTAACAGATCATTTTAGACATTTTAATTAAAAAAAAACTAACCTCCAAGTGCCTATAAAAACTATTAAAAACTTAAAATGATTTTTTTTTGTTTCAAGATGGGCTGATTTAAGGGAGAGGGTGCTGATTTTGCAGTTTTGTGGTCTTGACCTTCCAAAAATCAAAAAAAAAACCAAATATTGACTTTTTTGCATTTTTTGTAATTCAAAAAGGCTCTGTATGTTTAAATTAGGGTTCAATTTCAAGATAATTATCAATTACAGTTTTTTTCAATCCCTGTTTTTTTCCAGATGTCGGCTATAATTTTCAGGCGGGAATAGGCAATTGTCTATAAACTTGCATGACATTGAAGGTAAGCAATTGCTTAATTGAGCAGAAATAAAATTTTTTCTCAAAAACTATTTCAACAGCTTAAAATAAATTTCTATGGGTTTCAAAAAAAATTAGCGTGCGTTTTTCAGCATTTTTAAATTTTCAGTTTTTGGAGTTTTTTCTATGCTCCTCACGGGTTGAGCTCTCATTGAAACTTAACGATGAAAACTAAAAAAAAACAGCGATCGCCATTGATGAATTATTGATGTTCATTGCCTCAATAGCAGATTGTATCGGTAGATTATCGCTAATTTGGCCAATTTTCATCAATGAAACAGCGATATAGAGCCTATCAAACTGAGCAAAAGTAGTAAGCTACAGGGGTTCGCTCCCTCTACCCTCAGCTTTAGAGCCATGTATGCTACCTTTGCGGCACTAAGTCTTAGTTATTCTCAAGAAGTAGGGCTTGTCAACTCACACTCTCTTCTGGAAGCAACTAGAAAGAGTTAAAATTTCTTAAGTTTTAGCGCTGATTTTCTACGGAAAAATTACTGAAATAGCTCTGAATTATTGCACGTTTAGCTAGGAAAAAAACTCTGTGTTATGCATGAATCAGCGCTGGAAAATAGCTATCATTGGGTTACTACATAAAATGCGATAATTAACAATAAATTTTTAACCCGGGCTGGCTTTTACAAACTTCAAAGTGTAGTTACCAAAATTTTATGATTACCAAAATAAAATAAAAAAGCACAAAAGATTTGGTAGTTTTTTTCATAATTGCAGTTATTTTGATTAAATTTCGAGATGTTCAAAAAAATATAACGTACAGAAAAAAATTAGTTAGCTTTAATAAACTTTTTTGGAATTTTTTATACTGAGAGAGATGCAGTTGTAATTAATTGAAGCTGAGGTCTTTTCAGATTATACAATTTTCAGTTTGTATCCGCTTCACTTTGAAATTTGAAGTTTTCAAAGCACATTTCTCCAAGGCGAATGTTTCGCCATTGCCTCAGTCTGCATGGAAAAAACAAAACAACAGTTGATTCGAACATTAAAACGAAAAGTTTAACGTAAGAAACCAATTGTTGAAGGGAAACGCCTGTTAAGGATTCCTCGAAAATTCTTGGTGAAGAATGCAGTTTTTAAAGACAAAATAAAACTTTGATTTATATAATTTTTTTTTCTTTACGTAATAAGTAGTCCAGAAAGCTTCGCTGAACTCACTGTTTTTTATTTTTGCGCGTTTAAAACTTCAAGTTGACCAAAACGACCAGTATCAAGCAGTCATGATTTCAAAAAAATAAAGATGCCATACTATTTTAAATTTAAGTATCAAATTTTTTCGGAGCGTAAAAAAACTAAAAAACAAAAATAGCATAATACGATGGAATGTTTTCTATTAAAACCATCCGGAGTGCAAATATTGCGCTTTACAAAGCACTGAATACTAAAAAATTTCAGAAAGCACTGAAGATAATTAAAACAGCAAATTAACAACGATAAATTTGAAACATTTAAAATCTAGAATGCAAATCTTATCTATTTTTTAAAAAATAAGTTCAAGAAACTTGCATAATAAAAGCAAAGATTAACACATTTTTCTAGCATTTCTTGTAAGATGGCTTGCAAGATTTGCACTCCGACAACACGGGATATTATAGTCTTTATTACTGATTTTTAAAACAAGATAATTGTTTTTTTGATTGTTTGTTTATTTTGAAATAATTATTATAAAACTGTTTGGATCATTTGTTTTAATTAGATGTCAAATTTCAATAGTGCAGAGCAGAAATTGCACAAAAAAAATAAAATTAGGCTGCAGTATCAATTTAGACGAAGACAGAAAGCAAGAATTGCCAATACATAATTGAGTTGCCAATACATTGTGCCTCGAGGCCTCTAGACAAAAAAGGGGCCAAAAAAAACATTTTTCTCTAATTTTTGCTTAGATTATTGCGTGTTAATTTTTATTTTTTCTTTTATACAACTAAAGCAAAAAAATAAGCAAAGCTCAGTTGAAAAGGTAAACTTTTTAAGAATAATTAAGGCCGCCACGCCATACTTTACTAATTTAACTAAATCGAATAGTTTGAAGAAGTCCAAATAACTTGATTGAAGCATAGTCAAGAACTCAAGATAACCATGTAATGAAGCAAAAATACTCAAATAAGGATGATTTTATATCTGTCAAAAAATTTAGCTGCTTATTCGTACAACAAATAACACTGTAAAATCGTGAAGCATTAATTCGTTCATGCTTAAAACATGAGGTATCTAATATTTTAAGGTGACAACGGGAAGGGACGTATAATATTTAATTTCAGGGGAAAATTTGAAAAGGTTGAGAAAATGTAAACAATAAAGTACTCTCAAAAACCTTTATAATATATCTTCAGTTAGTAATTTACTACCTTGGTAGCAATTTAGACATCTGTAATTTTATTTTGATTATTTCTACACGACAAAGATTTGATGCGATGTCTAATTTCAATTCAAAAATCGCTTTTGTTTTTGTTTTTTACTTCCATTTTAGAAGTATGGAGTTAAAGCCTCTCATTGGCTGAAATGATAAAATCACTTTTCTTGAATTTTTTTTCAATTGACTTAAGTGAGAAATTACGTTCCAAATGGAAAAAATATTTTAGCTTGTCTTTTTCAATTAATTGAGGTGAAAAATAGTATATATCATCAAAGCAAGGGAAATAATTTTTTTTCTCAAAATTTTTTCTTAAGTAGAGGTGAAACATGTACTTAAGGAAGGGATGGAAATCAAAAAGTATACTTGTAAATATTTTGAGTGAATATTTTGGTCATATTATGACCAAAAAAACAGAGAAGTAATTATATTTTCAAACAGTTTCGAGTTGTTTGAGACATTGAATGATGGTGAAAATTGTGTGTAAGGTCAGCAAAATGAAAAGATATAAGATCTGTTAGACTTAATTTGTGGCGTGTAAAATACCTTTGTGAAATCTATTTTCTATTTTCGCTCCTCTAGGCTACGTCTGATTTAGTGCGGGTGCTGCTTGAAAAAAGAGCAATCACAAAGCAAGGATTTCCACAAATTAAACGAAACCCGACCAGCCAACCGAAAAACCCGAAAAAAAAGTAAAAAAAATCACAAAAATTTCAAAAATTCTCCAGACAATTTAATACTTTGTGTAAATAAATGTTACAGTTTTGAAATCGAAAGAACGTTGAGTAAAACTCGTATCTAGTGAAGCAAAAATATGAGAAATTTATACAATCAAATTTAAAAAAAAAACTCTAATAATTAATTTTCTAAACTGAAAGAACGTGTTTAGCACACAAAAACAAATAAACTATAAACTCATACATATTTTTGCTTTTATATGAGATCATTTTTTGCTCTGTAAGATTCGACTTAGTGGCGCGTCGGTTAATTAGTTGTTGGTGTTTCCGTATCCCGGATTGAAGAAGCGCAAATCTAGGAAGTGCAATTCTTTCCCCTTAAAGTACCCGCTGCCACCACACCATACAAACTATAGTCCGTACCCAGCCGTACCTTTTGTGTAGCTCCTATCTTTATGAATTACCCTAGCTACAACAGAATTAACCCAACAACCGGTTCACACAACCGAACGTCCACTTAGAAGAGATGCCGGATCTCTTTAAATAACCCAACTTTGACACATAGTACCTAGTAATGAATGAATCTCCTCCCCTATATAGGAATAATTCAATAATCATAATCAAGCTTATGTGAAGTTTGTACCTTGTAATAAAATTACAATAGGGTGAGGGTTAGCAAGGTTCAAAAATCTAGAATTGCAGTTTTAGCTTGATAACCATTCTTGTTTGGGTTAAGATCAATCAAAACTCATTTCTTCGTGTTTTCCTTTGACCTTAAAACTTAAAACCATTGTTCTATTTAGCAAAGTATTTTCGTGTTTTTAGTCTAATTAAACATTCGGCTAGTCGTGGAATCTTTTTCAGTTGACGAGGTGAACAAAATCAATTGGAACGTGATGAGAAGAAAAATGGACTCAATTTCCGTGTACTTCATATTAAAAACAGTTGAGCCAAATGCTAAATGATCTGAAGATTACTTATCCAATATCGAAAATGTTTGTTCGCTTGTCTAAGCATGAAAGGAAGCAGTAATATGGTGTAAGTCCATTTTTGCAGTCAGTTATGAGACGGGGCTCGAAATGGCACATTCTTTGCAGCAATAGTTGAAGAACTCTGTAATAATTATCCTCTCAAGCTTAACCAATCACGGAAACATTGATATCGAGGTAATCTTATCATTACCATTTTGTCAATTGTCATCTAGAAAGTATACCCCTTAATTGTTAGGGTGTTGTAAGGTATTTTTTAAGGCAAGTTTACCTTAACTTTTTTTGAGTGTAATTATTCAGTAAAGATCAGTAAAGATATAGACCAAATCTGGCCGTAAAACTATTGCCCACAATTTTCTCGGAACGCATTATTCTTATTCTTGGTTTTTTCATTATTCTTGATTTTTTGCGAGATTTTCACAAGATTTTCTCTTAGGCCAGAAAAACAGGCTGGAGGCACTCAAACCTTTAGGTTAAACGACTGCCCGCAACGAGCGCCCATGGATTCTAATCGACTATAATGGATACCAGAGACAAAATAATCCATTATAATCCCTTACAAATGTAAAATTCAGACCAAGAAATCGATTATATTGTCCTAATAATCGATTATTTTTGAAAAAAATAATCCCTTATAATCCGTTATAATCGATTATAATCCATTATTTTTGGCAAGGAAATCGATTTTTTTTACCAAGATAATCCATTATAATCCCTTATAATAGATTATAATCCATTTTATTTTAAGAACTAAATTTTATTATTTTAAGGAAAATTTGCAAACTTTGCAAGAAATTTGCAAAATGTAAGCCATGTCTTTTAGTAAATGCCATGTCTCAACGTCAACCCCTCAAGTTTTTTTAAACCTCCTCCCCAACTAAAGAGAGGGAGGGTAAATAGGGGGGACTGGTTTGTAGGGGGGGGGATAAACTGGCGGGGGGTGTCAATTATTAACTCCCTCCCCCAAAGCCTAGGAATAAATAATCCCCTAGCCACTAGGAGGGTGAATGGCGGTTGTGTTTAACTGGCAGTGAGGGTAAGTAAACTGAGGGGAGGGGGTAAACTAAGATGAACTCAAAAAGTAGAGACAAAAAAACAAAAATTTTAATGTGAAATGTAACTTTGTATGAAACGTAATACGTACCAACTGCACTTAACAGGAAATGAGATAACTTCGAAAAATTTGCAAACTATAAGATTAATCTCTCGAAAAAATCCATTATAACTGATCCTAATTGATTATAATGGATTACATTGGCATAAAAATATTAGGATTATAAACCATTTTTAATGGATTACAATCGATTATAATAGATTATATTGACAAAAAAAATTTTAGGATGATAATCCATTTTTAATGGATTATAATCGATTATTTTCTAATTTTATAGATACGGACCATATTATGACAAAATAATCGATTATGATCCATGGGGCGCTCGGTGCGGGTGTGTTGTACAAGCTTAATTTGAGAGAATTTCAGTGTCCTTTAACGCTTTCTAACTTTCTTTTAGAGGTCAAGGTCGTTCAATTGAACCAAAAAATTACAATCCTCCAGTCTGACAGGGTTGTGGTAACAACAACAATAATAAATAACTGAACACGTTTACCTTGTTCTGGTTCATTATTGTTCATCTTAGAACTTTAAATTTAGTTTCAATGGACTTGTGCCCAATTAAATTGGGACATGTGTTTTCCGTTTTCGAGTTTCATCTCTGCGTTTTTGTTCTGACTTTCGTAACGAAAGTAACGGAACATTGGGGCTCAGTTTGGGTTTTTTCTTCAGACAAATTTCGACATTTTGATTAGCCAGAACTTTCACAGAAGTTTTGACAGAACTTTAAAATATCATTCGAAAAATATTGTTGTCCTGAGCTTAATTTTGACAAGATATTTCACCTGTGATCGTTTTTCGCGAAGTTATGGGGTTCAAAGATTACCAATTTGGCCAATTTGGGACTAATAACGCGCGATATATTTAGCGCTCTTAACGCGTAAGCGGAGAGTTAATCCGTCTTAGAAATCGTTCCAAATTGGTTGAAAGAAGCTTATTTGCCATAATTGATTTGTTACAAGGAGCGAAATCTATCCTTTTGCGAAATCTAATACTTTTCACATTCTGGGATCCGAATATACAAATTGATCTTTCTCATAGCATCCTCCTGCCCGTAAAAAAACATTAGTTCTTTACACGTACTGTGATTGTACGATTATGGGAGGGGGCTTTAATTTGCAGGGGGGTTGTAATTAGGGTTAGCCTATATCACTTGATTTCAAGTGGAGAAAAGTACAAGGTTCCAATAAATGGAATGATTAGTTCACCTCTCTTCCTAGTATGGGTCTAAGGTCAACCAAGTCTGACTTGGGATACTGGAGGGAGATGGATGCTGAGAATGAATTGAGGGATGATGTCATAGGAACCATGTGGATAGGTGGCCATGCTAGAACCCACGACTGGACTCACTCCCCCACCGCTCATTTCGAAGCACACACTCGCAAAGTCAACATGATAACAACACATAGTAGTACAGTGAACCAATTATTATGTTGTTCTACAAAAATAGCAGGAGCGGATTTAGACTGAGGGGGCAGGGAACCTCCTCCCTCAGGGATTTGACCCCCTGCCGACCCAAAATGGTGCCCATTTTGGTACTTTTTTAAAATATCCATTTTTGGCTGACCGAATCTATAATTTTTTCTAGAGGCGTTTTTGGATTCATTATATATCAATTTTTTATTATTACAGTGCTGATTTAAATTAACCGGACAAAACGCGTTAAACTTGAAATTTAAAACGCATTTTTCTCAAATTGGATTGAGTTTAGGTGGAAACTTATGAAGACAAAACTTGCCTAAAATTTAAGCAAAATTAATATGGTGTAATTTGTTTCGCAAAATTCGGGCCCAAAATTTTACCCCAAAAATGGGTCATTTTGGCTTTTCTTAGTTAATCAAAAATTTTGCCAAAAATACCCAGTCGATCACAGACATAATTATATCAAAGGGAGCCTCTTACGTAGCCCAACAAACTTTATGAAGGGTATTTTCTCCAAAAGAAATTTGGAAATTGTTTAAAAATTGTTTTTAAATAAAAAGTTGGTATTTTATATTGTAAAAACGACCTTTTTTGTCTGTCAAACAAAAATAAATTAACTTATACAATATTTTGGACATTATACCTTTCCTAAAGTTTGTTGGGCTACGTAAGAGGCTCCCTTTGATATAATTATGTCTGTGATCGACTGGTTATTTTTGGCGTAATTTTTGATTAACTAAGAAAAGCCAAAATGATCCATTTTTGGGGTAAAATTTCGGGCCCGAATTTCGCAAAACAAATTACACCAGATTATTTCTGCTCAAATTTTAAGCAAGTTTTGTATTCCTAAGTTTTCACCAATTTGAGAAAAACGGGTTTTAAATTTCAAGTTTAACGCGTTTTGTCCGGTTAATTTAAATCAGCGATTTAAACGCGATTTTTGATCGAATTTTTCCAAAAAATATCTCAAAACGCGAAAGCGGCGCACAAAACTTGGTCAAAATACGGTTTTTATAGTTTTTGGGAAAGCTCAGAATAAACAATTGGCCGACTTCAGTGGCGTGCGCAGAAACTTTTTCTAGGGGGGTTTCGAAAAAACTGAAAACGGTCACTCTCAGGCATGATTGTAAATTTGAACATACCTGTAGATTCAGCAAGCCCCGTAAATTTTTTAAAACAGAATGTATTACACGAAATTAAACTGAGATATAGGAACCTCAAAATACACCCAGTGGAGAAAAAGATAAAAGACTTATACTGCGGATTCACCAACGACACGATCAATACCTTGGGAAAAATAATTGTCAGAACACAGTCCAATGGGGGGATCAGCGAAGAAACCCCGTTCTTCATAACCGACGGACATGAATGAAACATCCTGGGGAACGACAATTTACCCAAGCTGGGTATAGAAGTGACACAGAGGAAATGCCCCCAACCAATCTGCATGGTCAACCAGCCCACCGCCGAGAGTGAGTACAAAAACTTACCTTCTTTCTCTGACAAGATTTTTAACGAGTTCAAAGAACTATTCACTAGAGTGGGGAAAACACCTAACGACCGAAAAGTAACACATTTTAACTCACCTTTTAAACCAAAACAATCCAAAGGGAGAAGAGTCCCACTCCACTTACTCGCTGGAGTGAACGAAGAATTGAAAAGAATGGAGACAGAAGGTCACATAATAAAATTAGAGAAATGTGACGAAGATTGTTTTATCAGCCCAATTATAATTACTCGGGAAAAGGATACTTCGATCAAACTGGCTTTAGACTCCAAGTTATTGAACGATCAAATTTTTTAAAATAAATATCAAATGCCAAAAATCCATGAACTTATTGACAACGTGGCTCTTCAAATTTCGGAGAAATCCAACGGGCGAGTTTGGTTTAGTATTCTAGACCTGAAAAACGCGTATAGCCAACTCAAACTATGCAAACAAACAAGTAAACAGTGAAATTTTAGCATAGTAGGCGGTGAAACAACTGGAATGTGTCAATTTTTAACGGGATTTTACGGACTGGGGACATGCCAATTGAATTCCAACGGGTCATGGACTCACTGTTGAAAAATATCCCTTTCACAAATTGTTACACAGACGACATCCTGGTAGCTTCGCGTGGATCCTTGGAAGAACACAAAGCAATAGTGCATAAAATCTTATCAGTATTAGATAAGAACAATATGGCAGTTAAATGAGGGAAGTGCGCATTTTTCAAATCAGATATTGAATGGCTTGGCTTCAAAAATTCTGGCGATGTAGTACGACCTTTGGTCGGTAAAGCAGACGCAATAAAAAATTTGCCAACCCCCAAGAAAATTTCCGAATTACGTTCCTTCTTCGGCTCGATAAGCCAATACGTAAAATTCGTTCCTAACTTATCGACCTTAAGTCCTCCCCTTCGTCCTCTACTAAACAAAAAATCGGTTTACAAATGGGACAATAACCATTCCATAGCGTTTGAGAAGTTAAAAGCGGAAATCGTAAATATCACCGAAAACAGCCACTTCGATATAAAAGAGAAGACAAGACTGAAAACTGATGCTTCACACAACGGACTAGGGGCAACCATAGAACAATAACAGGGCAACCAGTGGAAAGCAATCGCGTTTGCATCCAGATTTTTGAATAACCATGAATTGAAGTATTCTACTAACGAATTGGAGTTGCTGGGAGTCGTATGGGCAACTGAACACTTTACAAACTGCCTGCACGGAACTGAATTTCAAATAGTAACAGACCATAAAGCATTACTATCAGCACTCTCAGCAAATCATGGGAATAAAACGATGCATAGTCGATTGACCCGTTAGACTTTTATTATTCAATTTTAAAATTTCGCATTTACCGGGAAAGGACATGGGTTTTACAGACCTTTTATCTAGACTTCCTTCGGGCAAAGCCCTCTCAATTTCTCACTATGACGATGAATTTGTAGTCGCTTCAATCCACAAAATTCAGAAAACTCTATTGAATAAACAACATTCTAAAATTGTTACTGTAATTACTGTAGATAGACCAGCGGTCGCTGTAAATACTAATTCTCGAGTTATTACAATCCCGTCGGGAAACAAAAATTGAAGCAACGTGATTGGTCAGAATCGGTTAAACAGCTCTTTAGCTTTATTTAATCTCAAAATTTTTGCCGCTATCATATCTTGTATCGCTCGGTCGATAAAAATTTGCCATAATCATCATACTCGGACAGAAAATTGTACTACAAATTGCCAACCTGTCGATAACTCGAAATTTAATTTTAAAAGTATTACCTTTACGGACAAAGTCCTGTTACATTTTATATTAGAAAACAGACAATTTCTACCATCCTCAAAAAAAACGGCTAGAATTTCCAATGGATAAAGTGAATGAACCTCTACTGATCATCCCCGAAGAACACAATATTGCCCTCAAATTCAGAGATGACCGACTTTCTCCCGACCACGCGGACCTCGTAAGAAGATCTAACGAATTCCCCGATTCGCCCTGAAAAACACTGCTCAAAGAAACTGATGCAGATTATGACCAGGGAAGATAAAGTGCCGTGGGACTTGATCGAGACGATAAAGACAAATCGAGCAATGGGCATACACGGATTTTTACATGAAAATCTATTCCAAAGACCTACACGTGAAGGACGATTTACTTTTCCTCAATAACAAATTAGTTGTCCCAGCTGCCATCAGGGGAACCTTCAATTCGATGCTCCATGAGACTCATCCAGGACAGTTTGGGATGAAATCTCTTGCCGAATACTTGTGGTGGCCACACATTTATCGGGAAATTTACCACCACGGGAGAACGTGTAGCCAATGTTTAAAAGCTGGTAAGAACATTAAAGTTTTGCTAGGCACTCATAATATTTCGAAATTTCCGACGTTGACAGTCGCAAACGAAGAAATTAATCTGGATTTTGCGGGACCGTTGGACGCGTTTTGGGGTAACAATTAATACATCCTTCTCTGCATTGACCGTTATGCAAAGTTCCCTTCGGCTAAGATTGTTAACAACACTTCTACGAGAAAAGGTTTTCTGTTTAAACGATTACTGTCATCTTCACGGGTTCCCACGAAAAAATCAGAGTCGACCATGGGTCATGCTTCTTATCCCATGATTTCAAACACTTCTGCAAAAAATTTATCATGGAAATTATTCACTGCACAGTCGGCGACCACAGATCCAATGGGCTTGTGGAAAGATTAGTGTACACATTTAAATCGAAACTACTGGCAATGTCTTTCGAATTACCCAAGCCGTCACTAATCGAGTCGATCGAAAAAATTATTTGGAATTTGAGAATCTCGAAGCAATCCGCGATCGGCTGTACCTCATTTGAAAAACGTTTTAATAGAGTAGCGAACACTAGGTGGAAAAAGTTTTTGTCCGACATTGATCATTTAGATAAAGGAAAGCTATCATGTCCAAAGATCGGGCCACTAACTGGGAACTCCACGACGGGGCAGAAGATGTTTATCTGGACGAGGAAAAGGACATCATGTCAGACCCAGAAGACAACCTGCCACTAGCTAGGACAGTCACTCCAAATACAAACCCGGACGACATTAAACAAGCTTTAGAACCTCTCGCAAAAAGAAAAGCAGTCATGGGAGGTAACTTTATAAAAAAGTTGTCTAACAAGAAAAATAGGGATCCATATTTTAGTCTAGTTAAGAAGGATATCATTGACTCTTCAGAACACACCATAACCCCTGACAACGAACACGTTTTACGCAAATCGGATCTGGCTATCAAAGGAAAAATACTCCCGGGGCATAAAAAAATAATAGTGAATCAGACACCCACCGGGCATAAACTTCATACTCATTCGAGTTTAGCTGGAAAAAGGAAACTCTCACCACCGAAGAAAGCAGTATCGACACCCACTGGGCATTCGGGACAAGGCACCTCAAGAGCGTTAAGCATCAGAGCAGGAACTAGTGCACCGACCGTGAGCGTTGCCACTCAAGACTCTTCTCGAATCTCTTCAGATTCCTCATATTCATTAAACTTAGACTCGTGGGACGGGATACTCGATAATTACTTAGACGATGTGACCAATAAAAATATACCTCAGAGCCATCATTCCGAATCTAACTAGGGCTTAAGTGTTACAGGTACCGTCGATTCCCCACACCCGAGCTCAGAAAGGCCAGCGAACACCGACCTCCGGGAGATCGTTAACATTCCCGACTCAACCGAAGCAGAAGGGTCCCAAGACAACCCCATACTTTTAGACAGTACTCCGGAGCCTACGGTCAGCCCGACGATAAATATTCGACATTCCAGACCACGCAGAAATGTGGGTCCCCCACAGTTTTACGGAAATCGCCGCTTTATCGACGTGGTCTTAGAAAAAGATGACACAGAGGCGTCACCTTCAGTATTCACCTCTCCACCCGGCATTACCAGGGCAACTTTCACGGTCTCATCGCCGTCTGATTTATTGACACCACTAGCAGAGGCCCCTCCCCGACAAACTCTTGTTGCGGAAACGACGTTAACCTGGTCATCAAAGAATTCTCTCCCGCCGGTCAGACCAGTAATTTCACCTACGAAGACCCTTTTCTACGAAAATCTCTCGGGCTCACACCCAGCTAACCAACTCACGAAGGACTCCCAGCACGAGGTAGACAACTGTAGCGAGATTTCCTCGACTATCGATTCTGAAATGAGGGCTAAACTGGATGATTTTGACAACCAATTTAATTAACTCACGTATTAAACAAACTGAGCAAAATACAAACTTGACCCATACCTTACCTTCTGACTTTAATTGTTACCTGTAGATACAATTGTACATGTTAATGTACATGTTGTGGATTAGTTTTAATTTAATTAGTTGCTGTACTTTGTAAATTTGTAATTCTGTATATTCACCCTGTACATTGTACATTCTCTCTCAATTGTGGATTCTATTTTGCTTCTGTATATTTACCTTCATGGTGCAGTTTGTAAAATCTTGTTCATTCTCGAAGGGGGAAAAAGGGTGTATATAGAGTTATGTAGTTAGTTTGCAGTTTTATTTTTTTCCCGGTGGGAAATGTTGTGATTTTGTTTTAGTGTCTTAAATGACCTTCGTTATTTAGTTACGACCATTGGTCGATATGAGACAAATATCAGTTGTCCTTTTAACGCTCTTAATTCACATACTTCCTTTTAATAGTTTTAGTCTTTTAAGTTTATGTACAGTAATTGTACATAGGTATACAGAATTAGAATAGTTTATTAGAATGAAATCATTTTTTCTTCTGATTTTGAAGTATTATTTTTGATAATTGAGTTGCTTTCTGGGGCTAAGCGAATGACTGAGAGGAAGTTCAAATCATTGAATTCAAATGGCATTAATATGATCAGCACTTTTGCATGTAAAATTTTTTATGATTAATCTTGGAAATGAATCAGATCCTACTTTAGCAGTAACTAAGTCTAGAAGCTCAATTTTTCGACCCATTTGTTTCAACACTGGGTGAACACTTTTGAAATTTTCTTATCAGCAAAAACCGTCATTATGTGGTGCCGCATTCGTTGACATATTAATTTTTCCGGTTTTCGTAACGAAAGTGAATATTTGTGCTCAGGTTGGGTGTTTTTTTTTCTTCAGACAAATTTCGACTTTTAACTAAGAATTTTTGAAGGATTTTTTATAAATCAAGCGGATGGTATTGATGTCTTGAGCTCAAATTTGAACAAAATATTTTACCTATGATCGTTTTTCATAAGGTTTTGGAGGTTTAAAGATTACCATTTTGTCCAGTTTGGGACAATCAATATGCGATATGTTTCGCGCTAATAACGCGTAAGCGGAGATTTAATTCCTCAAAGAAATGGTTCCAAATTGGTTGAAACAGGCTGTTTGTCATAACTTTTACGTTACTAGGAGCAAAATTTACCACTTTGTTCTTTATATAGCGTGTGGGGGGATGATTAAAAAAACTCAAAATTTTGTAATTTTTTTCTTTTTCTTTCTTGAAAAATTGATCATTTATTTAAAGCAAACACTGCTTGATAGACCTTAAAAGCCACTTGAAAGATTCAGGGCTTTGCCCTGATACGAGCAGTCTTGTTCTGTTTTATGAAGAAATTAGGATAAAGATATCCTCAAACGTTGCTTAGATATGTCCTCATTATCTGATCTTCTTCTCCCTCTGCTGGTTTTCTTTCTCCTTCAATGTGTCATGTGTCACTATATTTGGATCTACTTAGCAATTGCCCCCCCCCCCCCCCCTACTTGATATCTACTTGAGAATTGCCACCCCAATAATAAAAGCAGTAAATTAGCATTGAGGTTTCTATTGAGAATTAGAATTTTGCTGCCTTCTGATTGGTCGAAAATGCGTTATTTTAATCTACTTAACAATTGTCCCCCCTTTCCTAGAGGGGGGGGGGGATTGTTAAGTAGATCCCTATATTTTGCTGTCTGAGTCCTGACCGAATTTATCTTCAAAAAGGGATAGTTTTTGTTGGTCGTAGTTTCCGAATAGTTGCTTTGTCATGTAAAATTTTGGCTGGAACTCTGTGGCATTGGCCTGTTTCGCTGTTTGGCTGCCCATCCCATTGGCGGGTCATCATTGCTACTGGTAATGTCTCCTAATCTGAGTGAGATAGGTTCATATAAAAATGATTTTGCCTAATTTCATTTTCTCGCCTTTTCTTGGTGCAGCAGTAGTTCCGCATTTAAGCTATCAGCCATGTTTCGGCGTGTAATTAACTGACCATAAACTCAACATGTTCAACAATGCATTTGGGATGCAATTGGCTAATTCATTCTCTGAGGGTACAAAAAATGAGTCGATATCTTCGAATAATTCCAATAATCTTAAGTGGTCCCACCTCTTTAATGTTTGATTTGCGTTTTTTTAACTTGATTTTCGGTTAAAAAACTGGATTGCGGACACTAATGCTAATGGTGAAAACTCTGAAACATATATACAGGGGCGGATTTAGGGGAAGGGGGCGGGGGGGCGGACGCCCTCCCCTCAAGGATTCGAACCCCTGCCAACCCAAAGGGTCCCCCCTTTGGTACTTTTTAAGAAATCCAATTTTGGCCGACCGACCCTAAAATTTTTCTAAAGGCGCCTTGGGCGCCAATATATACTAGTTTTGAGGGGGAGCGCGCGCCAAAAAACGCGTTTTTTTTTTGTCAAAATTTTCCAAAAAGTGCCCAAAAACGGCTTTTTTGACCTGTTTTTTCAAAAAATTGCCTGCGGCGCAGAAAATTTGGCCAAAACAGGGTCTTTTTACTGCTTTGGGAGAGCTCGGAAAATCAATCTGATCGACCTAAAAAAAAAAAAAGGTCGTCAAAATTTTCGAAAATTTTTTGAAAATCCACTCCCCCCCCCCCCCCTCGAGAAAATCCTAGATCCGCCCCTATATATATATATTTAAACAAACAAATTTATATCTTTCTCAACCCAGTTTATCTGGAAAAAATTCATCCAATTTAATGCTAGATCAATTTTTTTTGGAGTTGTTGACCACTGATGTTAGTCTCTCAAACTTTCGCCGTTTTTACTTGCTCTGGTTTAATGCCTTGTTAGTCTGCCCTGTTACATTAACAATTGTTAGGATTTCACCGCTTTTTGCTTTGGTTGTTGTTAGTGTTATCCTATTGCCGAAATGATTGCTTGATTTTTTGTATGTTTCTCTTTCTGCGTTCAATCATGAAATCCATCATTTTTCTCATTCGGGCCTGTCAATTTTGTTCGTGGTGCAATGTTTACTTTGTCAAGATCATATCATCCACATGAAGGGCATCTTTTCGAATATGTTTTTCTTTGAAGATCGCATGGTTGGTGTTATACCTGCATTTTGATGCTTCCTCTGTTCAACCAATATGTCGACTGAGCCGGCAAGCCTTGCTCTCTTTTCAGTGGCGAAATTACGCATCATTTTGGCTTAGTTTCTGTTTGTTTGTTCCTTCTTTTTCCACTTTCTGGGGAGTTTTGTTTCCTCTGCACTTTTGACGTTCCTGGGATACTTTTTTAACTACGATTAGTCCCACGGACTCTCTCTCAACTTTGATGGCTTGGTGTTTTCCATTTCTTGCTCTGGTATCCACATTACTTTTTTCCTTGCTTCATTAACTGCTTGCTTCACGAAGGTGTCCCAAAGGTGGTTGTTCGATTAGTCCGTCACTTCTGTGTCTTTTGTGCAATCCGTCAGTTTTAAGTGCTCATCCTGATTTAGTTCCTTTCGTAAATGTCTCCAAGTTTTGAGCCGTCTTGAGGTTGTTATTGAGCTTTTTTCCTTTTGTTTCCTGCAGGGGTCGAGACTCTTTCTTTTGATGGACAAGGAAAGTTTGATGTACAAGGAAGGTTTTCTCTAGTTTGATTTTTGATCCTAAGTACAACAGGTCTCAATGTGATAAGTCGCCTGTGATTAGCCAATAGTGTCAAAACCCCATGTTCTCAGCAAAGAAAAAACAATAGCGTTTTCGACGATAGGTGTGGGCGTTGTCTTTGACAATCTGTAATTTTTTCTCGCTTTTGTCTTCCAAATCTTTCCCTACAAACCGCTTGGCCTTTTGTGTTCCCGAGCTAATGTCGCAAATCGTTGATTGTTTCTTTCTTCCCAATGTGGTTCGCACATCTTTGTCAGTTCGACCGAATTATATAATCGCGGTTCTAATAATTAATTTTTTAAGTGTGATCAAATCTGAGCCGAAATGGTCTTATTGTGTTCCTGTGTGGATATTTTGTTCGAAAATAATGCATTTTTTTGGTATTAAACACTTTTACCGTGATCCAGAGAGAACATGAACAATCACCTCCACGTGGTTGGTCCCGGGCAACCTATACGTCACTAAATGACCGAGGTCTGTATACGTCACTAAATGACAATCACCTCCACGTGGTTGGTCCCGGGCAACCTATACGTCACTAGGACCGAGGTCTGTATACGGCTAACGATCGCTCTCGTAGCACCGCAACTAATAGTGCTGGAAAACCAACAGTTCGATCTTTCGGGTGGTATGTTAACATTCTTGCATGACGTTTCACGGTTGACGGTAGTTGACCGGCTGCCAGATCGATCTTGGACGAGCTCGCACTTGACTTCTAGCTTCAGCTCTACCACAGCATGGCCAATTTCGACTGCAATAGTGGTACCACGTGAAAGTTATAGGCGCAGAAAAACGAAATTGAGTCGCAAAAAAAAGGTTGAGTCGCAAAATGTGAGGAGATAGAACAGATTGACTATTCTCGACTGAACTGTTAAGGCCTACTGACATTAGCTCCTCTTCGAATCGCAGAAAACATATTATTATGATTATTTCGGTTTCTGACTGCTTTTGCAGTAACTGCTTCCATATAGAGCTTTTGTTCAAGTGGTCTTCCATCTTTTTCTTCTTGTTTTCTCAACATTTTTTTGTTCTTGTCGAGTTAGTTATGTTTTTATAGTTCTATTGTTCATACCTTCGAAAAATTTCGTCTTTGATACAATTTTGATATTGTAAGCTTTTGAGGTATTTTCGTTTGATTGCATTTTTGATCATTTTCTTTTGGAATAAAGATTATATCTTCAAAGACTGAGAATCAGGCAACTTGTTTTCTAAAGGGGACTGCTTTCAGTAATAATTGGTTTTGCTTTGATCTTTTTGTAATTCCAAAATATTTTTTTTCAAAGCTTAGCAGTCCTGTCTAATTTTGATATGACATTTGTACTGAGGTAATTGATGCATTCACTTCGCATAACACTTTGATGTGTATTTTGTGTTTTCGTGTTTTTCGGAGAACAATGAATGCTAGAGATTTGCCGCACTTATTGTTGCGCTTTTTGATTTGGAGTTTTTGCTTGAAATCTTTGACCTTTACGATCAAAATGGCCGAAAATAATCCAAAAAATTACGTTGATTCTTTGAAAAATCTTCTTCCAAAATTCAATAGTGACCCTAAATCAGTGATTTTTATTATCTCTAGCCTTTTGACAAGAGTTAATTCTCTTTCAAACGTATTAAATGAAAGAACCCAGGAAATAGTTGACTTACGAGACAATGTTTTTGATCGCGAAAAGCTTTTTGATGTCGAGCAAAGATTGCTTAGTTTTTCGAATTTTGAATTGAACCCATAGTCCCCGTAACTGATCTCCGACATGTGCAACCTAGTTTACCATGACTTTGTTGGCTATGTGTTATCACCGAGAGCTATCAAGGCATGTCATCTTCTTCCGACAAGCAAGGATTCTGGTAATACAATTCCAACTATTTCAAAATTTTTCTACTTTTCGGAAATAGTTGAGATTTTTGGAAGTAGGCGTACGTTGTCTGGTCAGAAAGGTGTGCAAGCAAAAAGTTTATTCATATAGGGAAATAGAAAGGAAGTGCGATGACATGAATCTTATTACAACGACTAATAACTGCCAAATGAACGTTTTTTGTTGCCAACGACATAAAGGCTCATTTTTTCCCCGAGGTAAAAACATTTTTGCTGCAGTGGAACAACTAGCTAACTTTGCAGCCAAAAAACAGATCAGTCACAACTATCCTCAAGCGGTTCATAAAATCTTCAATACTGCGCGCCATATGGGTGCTCAACTAAATACCAAATCAACTCCTGGTATTTCGAGATGTTCAGAGAGATATTTATCACCAGAAACATTGATATTTGTAAATCAAGCTTCAAAAAAATGGAATACTAAAAATGAATCGGGAGCGCTCAATGTACAAAAAAAACAGAAACAGAAAACGCTAACAAATAAGTTCAATCAACTTGATTGAAGTGTTTTCAGTTTGGTACGGAGCAAAAATGTATAAGAATGCCATGTGGGCAACTTAAAAGTCAGTTTCTTGGCCGACTCGTTATAGATATTAATCAGTTAAAACAAAAACGTTTGCTTAGTGCACTTTGCAAAACCTGGCAGTGTGATAATGGCTACCTGAATCTCTATCATCTTGATGGCTGCCCTAAAGTTCTAAGCACTGAAATTATCAGCGAGGTAGTGGATGAGCGTTTTATGTGCGCGATGATGTGATTTTTCAATTAAACAATGAAGAGGTTAATTTCGAATGCGTAAACATGTCTATTGTGTATAAGTTAATCAAGACAAATGTTTCCGTTGTCTAAAAACCACCACAGAGCAAAAATGAGGATCTTTTGAGAAATATCCTCTGTACTTGAATGCTTTCAAAACTATTTTTCTTGTTTGTGGAGATCTCAATTTTGACACTTTACATGGCAAGCCAATTTTTAGAATTATATTAATCTAATTAAAAGCTGTGGTGCGCATATTTTGAATAACGAACAAAATCGCATTACTCCAATATCGAGTAAAAGTATTGATCATTTAATTGCAAAGTATGATGCCAACGTAAAAACACTCAATTCAAATATTTTTGATCATTTTTACTTTTTTATATCTGGTTTTTGAAAGAAAATCTAGATTACGTTTATAGAAATCTTAAAAATCTTTACCGTGATGATAATACTTAAAATTAATTTTTCCTCTTAAAAAAACAATTGTCGGATTTTTATAAGCCTATTGATCCCAATGAGAAATTGAGTCTGATGAATGAATCCATAGTTTCAACAATTGATCGTTTCCCGCCTTTAGAAAATTCTAAATCACAAAAAACGGGTTACCGATTCAACCAAAAAAGTCTCTAAAAACATTGATCAGCTTTTCAGGAAATGGGTACAAGTTTTAACTGAATCAGACAAGCTGAAATATTCTCAAGCTAGAAGTTTAGCATCTATGGTAAAAAGAAATGAAAAAATAATTTAATTTCGTCAAAAAAAAAATGGGAGTGATAGAAATTCAAAAACGCTGTTCAAAGCCTTTAATGAATTTCGCAAAGAAAACTCCAGAAACACAACTTTTTTTTGATGCTGCTGATTTAAAAAAAAAATTTTGCCTCAATTGGCGAGAAACTGAGGAATCAAGAATTTGATTATAAACAAGCGGTGGGTTATGTAGATCGGATTGAAAAATCAGCGGTTTATAATGATAAAACCCTCAGTGAAATTGAAAATGCCATAAATATGTTGAAGAGAAGAAGTTCGAAAGCTCATGATGGTATAAATAACAAAATGTAAAAATATCGCTACCTGTAATTTCAGTAAAAATTTGTACCGTTTTCAACCAATGCGTTAACAGTGGTTATATTCTACAAGGCTGAAAAGTATATTTTTTTCATCAGAAAACTTATGCCCATTTTTGGAAGCGGTTTAGAAGAACTTCTGGAAAATTGTAGACCTATTAGTTTACTCAGTTCATTCAGCAAACTTTTCGAAAGATTGTTATTCAATAGAATGTATAACTCTGCTAACAAACAGAAGATACTTTATGAAAAATAGTTTGCATTTCTAAGAAAAAGTCATGTGTGGACGCCTTGATTGAATTTAGAGAATCTATTACAGAGGGATGGGACAAAAATTGGTTGGTCAATCATGCTTTGTTGATCTCAAAAAAGCATTTGATACCATAAATCATGATGTTCTTTCGGCAAAATTGGAAAAATACGGCTATAGAGGTCGAAATTGTTGTCTTCTGAAAATCTACTTTACGAATCGGTTTCAATTTGTGCAAACAGGAAAACAAGATCTTCCAAAGGCTCTATGTCATGCGGAGTACCGCAAAAGTCAGTCTTAGGTCCGTTTTTGTTTTTAATAAATGATCTTCCGAAAATTGCAGAAGGGTCTGAGGCAGTTCTATTTGCTGATGATACTACACTATGCAATGCATAGAAAAAATACTGCGACAACTTTGATAGCTTGTTAAATAAAGTGAATAGATGGTTCAAAACGAATGGTCTTACTGTCAATCCTGGTAAAACTCAAATAATGAAATTTGGTAGTTATTTTTCAAAAGATTACTTTGCTTTTATTACTGTAGTTTAAACTACACATGTGTGTAAATATTTAGGCATTTTGTCGATAATAGACCGACCTTCAAATTTTACATGGAATATGTTTGCAAACAATATACTACATTTTGCGGCATTGTCTGGAAAGTTAGGTATTTTTTTCTAGACAGCAGATGCTTCGCTTTTACAAAGCATACGTAAATCCTACGATCATTTATGGATTTGTAAAACACGGTAATACATTCCAAGCTCACCTTACCGAGATATTGAAATTACAAAAAAAAATCTTGAGATCAATTTATTTCAAATGTAGATATGAAACAATCAAGGAAATTATAGACGAAAACAAATTGCTTACCGCTTACTTTTTTAGGATGTTCGAATACTTGTTTATGGAATTGCAATCGGAAAAAATAAATGGTTTTATGTTTCATAATTGCTCCAAAAATAAGTGGACCATGTACCAAAGTGAAAGGCGTAAGTAAGCTGAGGTAGTTTTCTACTACTGCTAATTAGAGATTGCTTACGGTTAGAATTGTGCAGGCTTTTAACTGTTTGAAACAAACTGACTTGTTACTTGTTAATATACTTGAAATGTCATAAGATAGCTGCTTGAGATTCTAATAACAGTTTTTTTTTTTCAAAATTACCTACAAGGCAATCTGGACCTCTATAAACTGTTTTTCAACTTCAGTCCCTAAATTAAATGGTTTGTTGAGTTGATGCTGGCTGTCTTTTCTGTTGAGTTGATGTTGGCTGACATAATATATTGCTTTTGGCGTTGTATATGTAGCTGATAAAGTAATTCAAATTCAAATTCAAATTCGGTTTTTCTTCTCTTTTCAAAATCAAACTTTTTGCTTGGTTGATTCTGGTGTGATGATCATGAAAAATAGGTTTTCCGTTTTTCAACCTGTCGTTGGTTCATGAACACCTTCGGTGGGCCCCGCCATACTCTTCTTGGGCATATCTTTCTGTGATAACTCACTAATTCATTACTCTTAAATTTAATTGATAACTTTTTTTGAAAAATTTCGTTCTAATTTTTTTTTGTTTTTCTGCTTGAATGAAAAAAGTCTCTGACTGACTGAGAACTATTTGGATGTTGTTTAAATAAATGGACTTCCTGTTTTTGAGCTTTGTCGAGTATTTCTGCGAGTTCCTGTTGTTTGACGACGTTAACAGCAGGGTTCACTCAAAACACTTTCGAGAAGGGGATTTGCTTTTTTTCTCTAATACCGTGTTTGTTATCATTGTATTGTATGCTCCTAGTGGTTTTCTTAGTACGGAACAAAAAATGTTCTAGAAAAATTTCATAATGATTTTCTATACCCCCCCCCCCCCCCCGCTCAAAAGCGTTGTGCACCCTGCTGTAATTTTAATTTCACATTCAAGTTAATTCGTTCACAGTAGCATTAAAAAAATCTCGCTCATGATGATTTGGGGTTTCATATTTTAAGAAACATGGCATCATTTTACTATCCATAACTTCCTTTGGTTCTTTAGTGAGTATAAGAACAGTTGCAATCATTCTTGAAAATTCCATAATAATGTGAAGGATGTCAATTTTTGGTTTTTTTCTTTCTGGGCGGTCTAAGCTACCCTCTGATTGAAATTAGTGCTCCTTTGAATGCTGAAATTGTGGATAATCCTGACTTTTTGTGTACTGGTCACTTATCACAAGTTTTTGTGATTACTATCAACTGAATCATCCATATGTCTATCTGAATCGGTCAGACATTTTTATGATGAATTGTCAGTATATTATTTTTGATTTTGTTTCGAGACAGTGTATGAAAACTTTTGATTCGTGATCTGTCGGTCTCCATGTTGATACCTTTTTCAATGAAGTAATAGTCTTCGTGTCCCATTTCCAATTGTGATAAAGTTGCAGCTCCTTGCAATTCCATTCCACTGTGAGTTGTCTGTGTTCTGATGCTCTTCTTGATACACTGATTTTGTGTTTTTTTATAACCAATTTTTTTGCCTATCACTGATTCCAGATTTTCCAAGCTTGTGTGGCAATCACAGTCGGTATGTTATCAACAATGGCTTTTTTTAAGGTCATGAAATTGTTATTTTCTTTAAAGGGGAGGCGGCATACTAAGCAGTTGGTTTTGTCTGCTCAGATATTTTTTTCTCCTTTAGATCTCTCCTTTTGTTGGCAGACAAGTGTTCTTCTAACATATTCGTGCGGCATCTTTTCGGTTTCCCAGTTTTTGCTGCTTCCGGATTATTCAGTAGCTTCCGTTTCTTTGATTGTCAGTTAAACCATTCTTATGTTATTCGAGGTTATTGGGAAGAAAAGATTTTGTGTAATTTTTTATCATGGTGATGACTCGTTGTTTTGAGGATTTTCGTTCTTTCCAGGTGTACCTTATTTTGTCATATTGTTCTCATGATTGTTCATCTCAGTGTTTTCTGCATGTTCCATACATCATTCTTCAGTGAGGTACTTCATGTCTTTATACATTTTTACCGTAATTAGTTTGGTCATTTCTCTGGTAATTGTTTTAACACGTAAGTCCTCTCCAATGTTCAATGAGCATCTTTGGTTTTTTCTTTTCCTGCTTTCCTCTTGAAATGACTTTCTCTTTTGCATTTTCAGTATTTTATTTCTCTCCTCTTACAGTTTTCACACTCTCTGCTCCTGCTCACGCCTCTGACATAGATTATGTCACCTAAAAATTGTTCATTAGATGCGGCAAATCTTCATAACACGTGTTCAAATACTGTACGATCCATGGTGTCATTGCTTGATTTCTTCGCAACACTTTCATAGTTCTTTGTTTTGAGTCTTTCATATGTTTATTGTTCCGACTTTCGATACGAAAGAAACGGAATATTTGTGCTCGGGGTGGGTTTTTTTTTCAGACAAATTTCGACTTTTTAACTAGCCATTTTTGACGGAAATTTTTTTATCATTCAAAAGGTATTGTTGTCCTGGGCTTAAATTTGAAACGATATTTCACCTGTGATCATTTTTCGTAAAGTTATGAGGGTTTAAAGATTACCATTTTGGCCAATTTGGGACAATTAACGCGCGATGTATTTCGCGCTATTAACGCGTAAGCGGAGAGTTAATCCGTCTTAGAAATCGTTCCAAATTGTTTAAAAGATGCTTATTTGCCATAATTGGTTTGTTACAAGGAGCGAAATCTATGCTTTTGTACTTTATATGGTGTGTGGGGGGATGATTTTCATTTAAAAATTTCACATTTTAGAAAAAAAAATTCTTTTGTTTTATTTCATGGAAATTTTTAATGTTATTACTGCTCCATAAACCTTAAAAGGCAGTCGGAACATTCAGGGCTTCGCCTTGATACGAGCAGTCTTGTTGGGGTTAGGCGACTGTTTTGAACAGATTTGTTCTGAGCGATCAATCGTTGTCCTTTGATATTATCTCTCTTTCTTCTAGAAGTGAAGGTCAAATAATCAAACTAATCTCACATTTACACCATTTTGTATTTTTGATATCGATGAAAATTGTGAAATTGACGCGACGAATGGTATAAATTATAAATTATCAACACAGTTTGTTCGTGATAAAGGGGATGGGAATCTTGCAAGACTTAAATTGTATTGCAAGATTTGCATTCTGAAATGAGAAATTCAGTCTTTCAAAATTCTGCCAAAATTTTCATTCCGTTGCAAGAAATTTTTGCAACATTTGCATTCCATGTTCACTAAGGGCTGCTCATACGACCAATTTACGAAAAGTATTCAATTGAACTCACAGCAAAAAATATGTGTGATAGGAAACTCAAGAGATATGTGTGAAAGGAAACTCAAGGGTTTTTAAATTGTAATTAAATGATCTTTTTAAATCGATTTTAAAAAAAACCGTCAAGAAAAAAAATTATTGGATTTGAGGACTTTCGTCCAATTTACAGCTAGTGGGGCCAATCAGTTGATGAAAGAAAAGTTTTAGTTTAAGCTATGAAATGACTATTATAGAAGTTCACTTTAAGTTTATCATAGAATTTTACCATTAAAACTTTCGTCAGTTGAATCACTAGTAATATCATTGTAGTTATAATGTTTAAATGGAATGGCTTCAAGATTGTTCGAATTTCTCGAAATTTTCTTCGAGGCAATAGAAACTTCATGTCATGAGCAAATGTCTTCAAGAGAAAGAAAAGTTTGATTGATAAATTGGAAATCTTGTTTGAAATTTTTATTAAGTTTGTTTTAGATTGTTTTTACATTTGTTTTTTGTCGTTGCAGCAAAGTGTCTCCGAGACAAAATCTTCAGACACACCTTAGAATGTTTTCCTTTGACTTCAAAACGCTCTTAAGACAACAAGCTAATAAAGAAGTTATAGAATTTTTGCAAGATAGATTTGCATTCCATGTTCACTAAGGGCTCCTCGTACGACAAACGCATTAAAAAGTATTCAATTGAAATTGCAACAAAAAATGAAAAATATGTGTGATAGGAAACTCAAGAGATATAACTTGATAGGGTTTTTTAAATTGTAATTAAATGATCTTTTTAAATCGATTTATAAAAAACCGTCAAGAAAAAACCTTATTGAAATTGTTGATTTTCGACCAATTTACAGCTAATGGGGCCCCCTGTACTTATAAAAAGGACTTAATTTGAAACAAATTATCGTCATTAAAAGGGGGTTAAATTGTTGTGGGGTTTTCATGTTACGGGGTTATAATATAGGGGGTGTATATTTCGCGCTAATAACGCGTAAGCGGAGATTTAATCCGTCTTGAAATCGTTCCAAATTGGTTGAAAGAAGCTTATTTACCATAATTAATTTGTTACAAGGAGCTAAATCTATCTTTTTGTACTTTATATGGCGTGTGGGGGGATGATTTTCATAAAAAGTTTCAAACTTTAGAAAAAAATTTTTTTCATTTTATTTTATTACATTCAATTTTTTGATGTTAATACTGCTCCATAAAACCTTAAAAGGCAGTCGGAACATTCAGGGCTTTGCCCTGATAGGAGCAGTCTTGTCTCGCTTTCTTCTAGAAATGAAGGTCAAATAATCAAACTAATCTCACATGTACACCATTTTGTATTTTTGATATCGATAAAAATTGTGAAATTGACACAACGAATGGTATAAATTATAAATTATCAACAAAAATTGTTCGTGATAAAGTGAATGGAAATCTTGCAAGACTTAATTTGTATTGCAAGATTTGCACTCTGAAATGAGAAATTCAGTCTTTCAAAATTCTGCCAAAATTCTCATTCCGTTGCAAGAAATTTTTGCAAGATTTGCATTCCATGTTCACTAAGGGCTGCTCGTACGACAAATGCATTAAAAAGTATTCAATTGAAATCGCAGCAAAAATGGAAAATATGTGTGATAGGAAACTCAAGAGATATAACTTGATAGGATTTTTAAATTGTAATTAAATGATCTTTTTATATCGATTTATAAAAAACCGTCAAGAAAAAACCTTATTGGAATTGTTGATTTTCGTCCAATTTACAGCTAGTGGGGCCAATCAGTTGATGAAAGAAAAGTTTTAGTTTAAGCTATGAAACTACCATTATAGAAGTTCACTTTAAGTTTATCATTGAATTCTACAATTAAAATTTTCGTCGGTTGAATCACTAATAATATTTCCGAACTTACTTTCAACCCTTTTTCCCACTCGCACCAAAACACACCTTTTTAACTTTTTCTTTTTCGGATTTAGGTTTGATAGGGCAAAAGAAAGCTGCAATTCCAAAACTAAACTTAAGTGACTAAATCAAAACTCAGGCAAAAATTCATTTTACATAGTAAAATCATTCATTAGATACTGTGCTGTTTTAAATTATCCCGATAAAGTCAACTAAATTTGAACATTCGAACGGGTTTTTCTCATAATGCTATAAAATTAGACAAAAAGGAAGATAACAAAAATTGCTTAGAATTTCCCCAGAATTTTCAAGTTCTCTTTTCAAATTCTTGATCAAAATCTTACGTGGTTTTGGGCCATTGGGGTTGTTCTAATTTACCAAAAAATGCACTGAAACTACCAAGTTAATTGATGAGAAAATTATATATCAAAAGAAGTTTCTTACACAGCCCATCAAAGTTTTAGAACAGAAAAACTTCCAAAAACTTGCTTAAAACCTTTGGAATTTGTTTTAAGGCGAAGATTTCTCATCAATTATCTTGGTAGTTTCAGAATAATTCTTCATTATTTTCAAAAAGCGAAAATAGTCCATGTTGAAATTGTTGACAAAAAAAGCACCATATTAAGTCTAAGCCACTTTCGTTCAATTTGACAAAAAGGGCATTTGTGATTTAAAACAGCGTTGTAGTTATAACGTTTAAATGGAACGGCTTCAAGATTGTTCGATTTTCTTGAAATTTTCTTCCAGGAAAACTTCATGTCATGAGCAAATGTCTTCAAGAGAAAGAGACGTTTGATTGATAAATTGAAAATCTTGTTTAAAATTTTTATTAAGTTTGTTTAAGATTGTTTTTACACTTGTTTTTTTGTCGTTGCAGCAAAGTATCTCCGAGACAAAATCTTCAGAGATACCTTAGAATGTTTTCCTTTGACTTCATAACGCTCTTAAGACACGAAGCTAATAAAGAAGTTATAGAATTTTTTGGTTGGACTTACAGTAAAAATTATACAATTATATATCGAAAGTTTTGTTTCTTAGAAATAGTCTTCATCTGATGCTTGAATCAAACACAGCGCGAAATTAGTTTTTTGTGAATCACTTAAATGGAAAAACACCTGGTTTTGTTTAATTGTTCTATCTGGTGTTTTTTTAGAGATCTCTGGTCAAAGTGATTCAATTGCACCTCGTTTTGTTTTTTGAAAACACTGCTTTAGTTTGGTCTTGAGCGAACTTAGGCAGGATAGCAAATCTTATGAAAAAGACGAGCGGACTGCTGAAATTTGTAGTGCCCCAAAAAAAGCTATCCCACTTAGATATGCAAACTTTGTCTTTTTATAATCACATTTACGACGTCCAGAATTCAACAAATTTTTGTATAAAACCAAAGTCAAAGTTCTTGAAAAACTCTTAAATGAAGAGAAAATGGATTGAAAATTTTGTCAACAAACTAAAAAAGATGCCTTAAAAATGTTTTCCCTCCAGTGATGTCATCAATGCAACTAAATTTAAATTTTTGTGCTTTCTAGCATTTAATTTCTTCTAAGCTCATTAAAGATTTCATAAATATCAAAATTTACAAGAAAGAAAATGGAAAATATAAATTTATGCTGAGTAAAAATAATCGCCTCTAAAATTCGACAAAATCTATCAATTTTTTGTTTTTGAATTTTAAGAGCTCGAAATAATTTGCAGCCACTGATTTTTTATCGGCTTAGTTTTGATTGTTCCAATTTTTTCTCTTAGACAGCTGTCGATGCACACTATCTTTTAAAAAATAATAATTTCAGTTTTCTAACTCCTTGCACATTATCACCTGGTTCTCGTCAGAATAGATAGAACAAAACAGTAGCTTACTGATGTCTAGTTTTTATCCTCATTCTTAAGATTAGCTAGACTTTTTAACTATTCATACTTTGAGATTGCAGATAATTCTGTTTAAATTCATATCTACTATTAAGTGGTTATGGTTTATGAGATAAGATATTTGTGTGTTGAAACAAATTGAAAAAATTGTACTGTTTTTTAAAATCTTATCTACTTTTAAGTGGTGATGGTTTTTGAGAGAGGATATTTGTGAGTTGAAACAAAATGAAAAAAATATACTTATTTTTTGCGACTGCTAGCGTAAATAAAGAAGCATGTTGTTTGGTTCAGTTTCGTTCGGAGTAAGTTTTTTAGACTCTCACGTTTCAATATGACGCATAAAGGGTTATTGATCCCAAGTTGAATTATAGTCGTCAATGTAGTCCCAAACTCGGACCCTTATTAGTTTGCAAAAAAAACAATCACAGGTGAAATATCTTTTCTTTTTTGAGCACTTTATGTTAAAAATTTTCAGATTACTACCGCAGATCAAGAGAAAAATAAGGTTTGAGTGTTTTTGTTCAAATTGAGACTGTTTTTCAATAATTTGTTTTTTAAAGACATATTCAATAAACAATTATGCACCACAAACAAAATTGCTCGTATCAAAGCAAAACCCTGAATGTTCCAAACGCCCATTAAGATACCTGCAGTGCATACACCAGTGGGGCAAGAAGGGGAGGGGTGGCCTACCGACCCATAGGGTCCCCCCTTTATGCTACTATTTTGAGATTTCCCTTTCTGGCTGACTAATTTTGAGAGTGAGCGCGCGCCGAAAAAACGCCATATTTTGCTGAAAATTTACCCAAAAGTGCTTAAAAACGCCTTTTTTGGCCTGTTATTTCAAAAAGTTGTCTGCGGCTCAAAAAAATAGTCAAAAATGGGTCTCTATAGTATATATGGGGTCTAAATATATGAACTCAGGGCGGATCTAGGTTTTTCTCGAGGGGGGAGGGCAGATTTTCAACAATTTTTTGTAGGTCGATCCTTTTTTTTAAGTCGAACAAATTGATTTTCTGAGCTCCCCAAATTACTATAGAGAACCCATTTTGACTATTTTTTTTGAGCCGCAGACAATTTTTTGAAATAACAGGCCAAAGAAAGCGGTTTAGGCACCTTTTGGAAAACATGAGGAAAAAATGCGTTTTTTTTCGGCGCGCTCCCCCACAAAATTAGTCAGCCAGAAAGGAATATCTCAAAATAGCCCAAAGGGAGACCCTGTGGGTCAGCAGGCCACCCCTTCCCCTCCTCCCACGCGGTGTATGCACTGCAGGTAGTGCTTTAGTGATCATGACTAAAAAAAATTTTAGTGCATAAGAATTATAACAATTATAATCTTTTTCGTAGTTTTTGTTTGCCATTACCTTTGCTTTTTAAAAAACAGAAAACCTATTTCCCAAAAAAAAAGATTTTTTAATACCATCGCAAGAGAGAACTGAACGCATGTCTGTCATATTAAAATGATCTGAGATGCTTTTTCTAAATTTTTATATGCTGTTTCTGTGCGTTCCATCAATGTCAACTGACACCTCAAAGAGTTATAAATATTCAAAAAGAAAAAAGACAATGAATTGCGTTAAACTTTTCTTTCATGTATAACAAAACTTTTCTAGCACAAAAAAAACTACTTTTTTAAATATTATCCTTTCACCAGGTCAAGCTCGAGTAGAAAAACCTCACGTACAGATTTGAGATTGAAATTAACATGCGATGCACTTATTCCCCACCTTCCGTTTTGCATCTTATTTTCACTGATTTAAAACGGGTTAAATTTTGATTTTAAGTAGTTGTATCCGCTTTTCATTTTTACCCTCTAGACTTTCAGCGGAGCCTTTTCTTCTTTAGAGGAAGTTAGTGTGAGCTCTCGATAGAATAATAGACAGCTTAGACATCCGCTTAGACTAGCAAACAGAACCATGCGTTAAAACTGCATAAACAGACAAGAAGGTGAAAACAGAAACGAATTATAAATCAAGTTACGCCTTTTTTTGCAAAAAGTGTGGAAAAAAATTGCAATTTAGAATACTTCAATTCATGTTAGTCTAAATTTGTCAATTTAGAAGAGGCGAGTTGATGGCAATTTAATGCACCCATTAATAGAAGCTGTTCTGTTGGAATTTATATTTAAACATGAAGTTAACGTGTGAGTTACCCAGAAACTTTACTTTTTATAATAGTTTCGGTCAAATCATAAAGGGAAGTCTGGTCAAACTAGCTGGTCCAAACATTGGTGTGGGTCCAAAGAATGTGGTTTTGCAAAGAATGAGATAAGAACTTTAAAAAAACATAAAGTGCACTCGATTATTGATCTGGATTTGAATATGAATCAAATCGACCATTTTTAAAATTAGACTTGGAGTTTAAAGAAATGATGTAAACAAAAACTAGTAAGAAAGCAAATAAATTTCCTTGTTACTTTCATGGACTAAATTGAATTTAATCTACTTGAAGGAAAATTTTATGCTTAATGTGATAAAAAAGAAGAATTTATTTCTCTAATATGCAAATAAAATAGTTATACTTCAGTATAATTCAACAAATAAATATGAATGAGGACTGTTTTCAACTTTGAATCAACAAATATCAGAATTACCTAAAACTTAGAGAGGACAGACTTCTTTTCTACGATTCCTTTCAATCTATAAGGTTTAAGCGCATATTTTCATTGCTTAATTAGAAAAAAAAATTCTAAAGTTGCAGCTCAGATAAAAACAACTCAAAAAGGACATGTACTTATTGTTTTGCATAATATTGAAGTTTTCAAAAAACTGATTTTTAACGAAAAAACTGCATTCTTTTAAAAATTCGGACGTTTCAGCATCTCAAGACTTGAGAGAAGAATCAAAAACAATTTTGCAGTATGGTAGCGTTTCTACAAACAAGATTCACATTACTTTATATACTTATCATGACTCTATACATTTAAAAATATATAATAATTTTGATCCTAATTTAAACGAATTATTGGCCACCTCGGGAAAAAACTTTTTAACTCACCTCATACATGGAAAAAAACATACTTACAAATGGCATTCAAACATACAAACATACAAAACCTATCAAACTTGAATAAATAAACACACACATAAATACATACACACAAACATACATACATACATTAACACATGCATACATACAAAGACTCATACATCAAAAAAACAGACTTAAAAACATTCAAACGTACAAAATTATATACACACAAACATACATACATACATACGTTTAGACATACATATATATATATATATATATACACATACATTCATACATACATACATACATACATATATAAATACATACATACATACATATATACATACATACATACATACATGCATACATACCTACATACATACATAAAAACATAAATGCATACATGCATACATGCATACATACATACATACACGCAAACATACAAATATAAATGCATGGTTTCATACATACATCACATAATAAAAGTTTGAACAAACAAATTCAGACATATATTCATACATACAAACATACATACATACATACATACATATATACATGTATACATACATACAAACATACATATATATATACATACATACATAAATACATACATACATACATACATACATACATACATACATACGTACGTACATACATACATACATACATACATACATACATACATACATACATACATACATACATACATACATACATACATACATACATACATACATACATAAAAACTTAAATACATACATAAACCCATACATACATACATACATACAAACAGACATTCAGACATATATACATACATACATAATTACAGGCATAAATCCATACACACATACATAGATTCAGATACAAATTCAGACATATATTCATACATACAAACATACATACATACATACATACATATATACATGTATACATACATACAAACATACATATATATATACATACAT